>NC_140580.1:360546956-360694956 GCF_964204655.1 Triturus cristatus
CTGGGCCCTCTGGCCTTTGGGTGGTGGGCAAGGCACATTGCCGGGGGTTTGGGGTGGGGGGCGGCTGGGAGAAAGGCAGCTCCTACCACTTCCTTCCCCAGCAAGCCTCCATCCATGCCAGACGGGTCGGGGTGGGAGGTGGAATGGAGACAGTCAGTATGGAACATAGAATGGCTGGAAGGTGACAGGACCAGTATATTTTACTGAGGATGGAGCTGGTAGGGCTACAATAGCGTTAAATGCAGGTAGGTCAAGTAATAAGGCAGCCATGCAGGAATGGTGGGGGAAGTCCTGGTTCATACGCAGCCTCCCTCTTACAGCACAGTACATTAACAGAGGTATTAAGCTACAGGGCGGTGGCATAGCAGTATTGCCACAAGGCCACAAACTGAGGGTGCAGTTATCGGTGTTTCGCAGCACAGTCGCATACATAGTTATAGACCAAGGGTCCTGAGCAAAGTCCCAGGCATGGACTTCAGTACAATAGTTTCCTGGGAAAGGGAGAATAGTGAGCACCTAGCACCTTCCCCCCCCCCCCCCCCCCCCCCCCCACCCCTCACCCTCTTCACCAGCAAGCCTCCACCAATGCCAGATGTGTCGGGGGAGGTAAAAGGGGTGAGGGATGATTTTATAAACTGTCAGTATGGAGTATAAAGCGTTGGCCTACGGAGTAATACCAGAGTGAAGGAGAGATGTATTATAGTGGGTAGTCATACTATCAACGATAGACACGGCTGAGGCACGACATTATGTGGACAACGACAGTTGTGTGCATTTTCGGTTCGCAGGGGCGGGTGCGTCAAACTCTGGGTACAGGTGGAGCGAATAAGAAGGCTAACATGTTTCTATTTTAGATTATAAGCAAGGGAGCAGTACGTTCGGACGGAGAAGGGGCTGTGTGAACTGAGCAAATAGTGGTGTCAGTAGTGGCGGAGGTCACAGATTGGGCAACAAAGTAGGAACAAGCATAAGGGGTTGGGGGACTGGAACAGAAGGTATGACAGATGAGGAAAAACCCCGACAGTACACCCTGGGGAGATGAACTAGACATTGGCTACCCCTCATACTTACCTGAGGAGATGAGGGGGGGGTTTGTCCCCCCCTGCCACCTAAGTGACAGTGGTCGGTGTGGCTTTGTGACGCTTTGTGATACCTTGTTAAAGCTGGGGTTCTAACTGTTTGCTTGCTGCCATTATCCGTATGCTGTTTAGTAATAACGAGACAGGGCATCATTAACTATATAATCCAAGTTTTGTGTCTAATCATCCAAACCCTGGTAAGTGCCACTGCAAACTAGGTATCATTTCTTAAAAGTAATATAAAAACCCCGCCACTTATTGCGAGCTAATTGCCTAACCCGACAATAGCCGCTCCAACCTTTAGACCAGTGCCTCACACCCCATGGTGAACCAGAGTATGAGAGCACCATCCACATATCCACACAAATGGTTTGCCTCCAGGTTAGTACTGAAACGTTGAGAACTTTCAAAAACACAACCATCCCAATGTGCCAGAGGTCACTACTAGGCCGCAGCAGCCCCGCCATACCTCTGACACATAGCATGAGGTGTGTTAGCAGCACTCCCTTTCACCCCCAAAGGGGCAAATTGGCGCTGATTAACAGATGCTTATTTTCCCCAGCGATACATACCCTCATGTTCATCTCAGGCCCATAACTGAGGATAGTCCCCTGATTTATGGAATATCCTGAAGAAATAGCAACTGTGATTAAAAGACAGTTTGACATTGGAAAATACCGTGTCCCAGCCCTTTAGAACCAGCCAGCTCTTCCCTCAGTCTGTATGTTTATACTGAAGGCGAGTTAAGCTGTTGTTGATTGAAGTTATGCAAGACAGCTGGTGACGTAAACAGATGAGCATATACTTTAATGAGGACAACGGTAACACATTTAATTGACCTTTGATGTGTGTTGATTGTGCATTTAATGGCACACCATGCTGATAATTAGCGTAGAATACTGGCCAGAGCCGTGATCATTACGCCGTTGGTTTAGAAGGTCGGAATAGAAATATTTCATGAATTCACTCAGACATAAATCTTGTTGATGGGCAGCTTAATAACTAGCGCCAGAACTACAATGAATTAACTGCCTTATTACCCAAGGGTTAAAAACACTGCACTATGCTACAGGGTAATACGTTTGTAGTAATCTGTATATTATAGCGCTGATGTAAATTTCACTACCTGGTCCATGAAGCTATTTATATCTTGGAAGAATACTTTCTCTAGAAATCGGCGGGGATATAAAAACATTGCAGTTACTGGCACTAAATGTTTGGCAAGCATAAGGTATATGTAGCTGCAGATTACTATAAAGCCTTGAGAAAAGAGCAATTATGCCCTTTGGTAATATTACTGCCAACCATGCAGCATTTGCCCCTAAATCATCCTACCCATTCCCACCATGAGATGTTAGCCATGTTCCACGCAGGTATAGAATATTAGATCTTTAAATCGACTTTTGCTTAGAGCGGTGTGTAATGCGGGAATGAGAATGCCTACACTGCCGTTGTAACAGAAGCACTCCCACCCAGCCGCATGCAAAACAGTGTAATTGATATCGGCGCGCAGGTCTCCGGAACTTCTGGGTGCCCTATCTGCGTGTAAGCACACCACCAGGCAGACCCCCACAAGTTGTGGGCGTCTGATCGGTAGCATGTTCATAAAGGAGGCAATACCACAGGAATAATGCAATTGTACCATTGCCGTGTACGAAAATGTTATTCTAAAAGTATCAAATCAAGTTACAAAAACGTAACATTGTGCAATGCAGTGGTATAGCCAGGGGGCAACATGTCAAAGATTGTAATCCTTGGTTGCCATGCAAACTCTGCGGCATGCAAATCCCTAAGCAATCACCAGAGGCTGGTTTTATAGACAAAAGAATGATGCTAAACAAGCACGATGCATCAGGCCGGTAACCCCTCCCGATGTGTCACTGGACCGGCCCACCTAAAATACCGCCATAAAGACCAAACCAGCGGCCTCACGGGCAAATAGATCTGCGCAGTTAGAAGGCGCAAGGCCGTGGCTCCAGGCTTGGTTGTTGCCGAGAGTAGGAGAATAAATACCAAACCCCATTTAAAACAAAAGCAATGATGTAGAAGCGTGACAGGATAAACATAAAATATAAAGCATCATTTTCAAATGCTCTGACTTTTGCGACTCACCAAAACCGGTTTGGGACTTACAGCAGGCCCGGCTCCAGGAATTTTTGTTTGAGTGGGCCAAGGGTACATTCGGGTGGGCCACTGCTGGCCCGATTTATCGCTTATATATCTAGCAAGGCCTGCTTCTGGGCCCTCCTTTTATCTCTCCTTAGTCTTACAAGGCACAGTAAAACACTCTTTTCCAAGTCTCCTTCTAAATGTTATCACTCTCAAAGTGCTTTTCTTCCATGTAATGTCCCTTTGATGGGAAGAGGAGGTTTCTAAGGTGGGAGTATCGAGCAAGTGACTCTACTCGGGCTCCCTCTGTGCGAGCCTTCAGGGAGAAACCATCTTCATTACTACCTCCACCTGACCCCTGACTCTGTAGCGCACTCCCTTACAGACTTGATTATCCACTTTTCTACCTCCCCTCTCCATTACACCTTATCTCACAGCTGACCTTGGGACCCAGCCGCATATCAGCCACCATTCAGTTCCACTTTCATTATTCCCAGTAAAAAACGATAGTAAAATCACCTTCAAACTGAAACATTGCATATAACAGTAAATGTAATTAGCATGCATGTTAAAGTATGCTCCACAGTTGTCCTTATCACCTGACAGTTAATTAAATAAACAGAAAGGCCATGACAGGGCCGGCTTTAGTGTAGGTGCAAAAGTCTTTTTGACCTCTTTTTTGACCTCTTTCTCTGTAGATAACTTAACACCCACCCTCCAACAGTGCCCTTCATCACTCCGTAGCCACTCCCCCTCATTGCCTCCTCCTCAGTCTCCCTAACTACCACCCTCCACCAGCGCCCCTCATCGCTCAGTAGTTCCCCCACCCCATGACCTTCTTGGATTCCCTAACTGCCACCCTTCACCAGTGCCCCTCATCTCTGTTGTTCCCCCACCCCATAACCACCTCCTCTGCTTCCCTCACTGCCACTCTCGCCCCTCATCTCTGTAATTCCCCCACCTCATGACCTCCTCGGCTTCCCTCACTGCCACTCGTGCCCCTCCTCTCTCTGTAGTTCCCCCACCCTGTGACCTCCTCCTCTTACTCCCTCACTGCCACCAGCGTCCTTCATCTCTCCATAGCTCACCCCATGACCTCTTCCTGGGATTCCCTCACTGCCACCCTCCACTAGTGCCCCTCATCTCTCCATTGCCCCTCTCTCATATCCATTCCATTAGTTGTATAGCGCTTCTCATATCGGTGTAGGGTGTCACAGTACTTTACATCACAGCAAACATTATACAGAGACAATAAATCAGTCTACGGGGAATGTCACATTAGCCAATGAGGATTACAAGGTGTAGGAATCACATGTCATCCATACTGGTGGGCAATATATTTTACGGGGGTTTGGGCTGGAGAAGTACAAACTCAGGATTTAAAGAGTACTCCAGTGGTTGAGGGTTGGCTTTACTGATAAATGTATAACTGCCCAAACAAACTATTTTTAGTAACATTAGAATAATGAAAGAATTGAGAAGTTCTAACTATATCACAACACAAAAAAGCTAAGTTTGTATGCAGCTCTTTGATGACAGTTCATAGGTCACTGTCCTATGTTAGGATAGTAACTTCTGAACTGCAAGTAACACAAGGATGTCTGACAGACGTAGTACCCACTGAGCTATTCCCATAAAATTCAGTGTATCTTCATTTAAAAACTACCAACAGACAAATGGTTGCTCTGCAGCAGGATCGTAAATCACAAGTTATCTGAACAGTTTTTATTGTTGTTGTACATCGGTGGCAGATTCACTGTGAGGGCCAAGGCTCATGTTTGGGTGGGCCAGGCTCATGTTTGGGTGGGCCTGGCCCACCCTCTAGAACCGGGCCTGACTTACAGGTTGGGCTAAAGTAATATAGACTATCATGTGCACACGCCCGTGTACACAGGGATTGGAAAAGATTGGGATAGTGGCATAGAGCGCCATGAGAAACTCTGAAGAATATTTTACCCCAGGATGCAGCAGCTTCTCGGGATACGTCATTAAATTGGCGCAATAAAGTCGCCTCATTAGCTCCGCAGCAAAGCGCCGCCTGAATACCTAATCGTGTAGCAGGCCCTCCCTGGTGAGAGCCAACCTGCTGGACAACCACTGGGGCCTCGAGGGCAAAGCAGTTATTCACCAGCTCCTGTCGCCCCTACTTACACAACGCAGCGACCCCCGCTTATTACCGCCATAACATCGACCGTACTCCTGCATACGGGAGAGGTCCGTGTGAACTCGTTTACAAGGTATGCCAAACACTATTGCCCACCACATTTGTTGCACAGACTGGCGTGCCCTCCACATACCGCCGCATTAGCACCCATTTATTTTACCTGAGACGTTCTACGAGCCGCCTTTCTCTAGGATGTAGGCACAGCCCTTCCAGCGCCGATACAGCGGTGAGCCGCCATTACCTCTGCCCCCTGCATACCCCTACAATACTGCTAGAGAGGAGGGAGCCGGAGCGACAGGAGCTGGGCAGCTCTGAATGGGGAAAGCAGCCCGGCCCTCAATGAAAAAGGAGAACCAAACGGGCACAGCAGGCAAGGGAAAGGCACCTAGCTGGCCAAGGATGCTCCTGTGAGCACTAAGCCCCGGGGAGGTGGCGGTCCCCGGGCCTGCGGGGGCCCCCGTGGGCGCCCCGCTATTATTTTGACATTGCCCCCGGGACCTGGCCCACCCGGGGGCTGCATTAAAATGAATCGCGAGAGCCTGCGCTTCATTTTTGCAAACAATTTGGGCGGGATTCGCGACTCCACCTCGAATTCCACGGTATAAAAAAAAAGCTTTTTTTGGCCCTGGGGGTCATTGTGGGACCCCCTGGGCAGGCCTAGGGTCTTGGGGTGTTTCTACCGTGCCACCCCCTTTTTTTTTCACCTTTGTTTTACTGTGTTTCTTGTGACTCTGTTCTACTGAGTCACAAGATGGGTGCCAACATTTCCTGGTTTGGAGTGTTGGCAGCCAATCGCAGTGAAGCTCGTGCTCGGGAGGGGTCACGACTCCACTGCGTCCCTAGATAACCACTTTTTCTTTTTCAAATTTCTCAGGAACTACTGCACGGATTTACACAATTTAAAATAAAAGGGCTCTTTCTGAACCAAGGGCTACCTTTTTTGCCAAAATTGGTGTAATTCCGTTCAGCAGTTCGGGCTGCAGCTCTGTCTAAAGTTTCCTATGGAGAATTACATGGGGAAAACATGTTTTAGGACCCCCCTTTTTTGTCAGCCCCGCCTGTCGAATCACCCCTAAACTTTCAAGACAGGAGCGGACTGGAGTGGTTGGGACTTTTTGATGTCACTGACCATGTCATGAGTGATGTAATATGTGACGTCATCAGCAGTGTATTGCGGGGGCGCGAGTTATAGTTAGCTGAACTAACTATAACGGGGGAATTTCATTGGTTTTGAACAAGTGAAATGTCCAACTAACTATAACGCCCCTGAAACCTATGGTTTTTTCAGTGGGAAAAAAAATATATATCGATCGTTTTCCGCTGCCCTTTGTTTATTTCTGTTCTGTATGTTTTGTTCAAATGACTGAACTGCATGTTTTCACAAAGACAATTCTTTCCAACATAGTTTCATGTTTTTACACTGAAATTATTTTGGTATTTTTTGTTGGTTTTTATTAACCATTTTTGTATTTTTCCCCGATTGTTTGAATTCACAGATTGTAGGCGAATACCTAAATGGAAAATATCTCTAACTGGACTTTTAATTTACGTGGATCTTTCAAGCATTTAAAATTTAGTATAAAATCTATATTCAAAGGATGTATCTTTTTTTTTTTTTAAAGAATTTCACCGGTCATTTCATATTAACGTGTGACCTTATTGCTTCTTTGATTGGATTAAATGTTTAGGTAGCAACAATTTGCTTGTTTAAATGCAATGCTAATTGGAATGTATATTGAATGGCTTGGTGATGTCTATCTTCAAATAAAAAATATACACCTTTAAACAAGAATTTTTTTCTTATAATTCTCTAGATGTGGGCAATATTGGTAGCAGTGATCCTCATCATAATAATTATTATTATAGGTAAGTGCCTGCTCGTTCATTTCGTTTGAGTATTATGATTTCAATTTGTGTTAAGAACATGCAACTGTAAGCAAGTTCTAATAAGCTGTATCGTCATTCTCTTGGTAAAATCTCCTCTAACATAACTTAATTCATACCAGTGGTGAATGGGTGTTGTAGAACCATTGCGTGTTAACATAAGTTTTGCAGCGTGAATCCTTTTCTGGATTCACATGCTGTGCATTATTCTGCCATCTAGTGGTTGGGCCCGGAATTCTTTTTTTTTTTTCTTTTTTTCTTTTCTTGTTTTGGTCGCTGTCGACCACTATTTGGTGCCAGGTACGTCCCTTTGTGACATCAGACAGTATCCTGGAGGTCGACGTACGTTGTGGCCATCTTTAGATTCTTTTTTCCGCTGTTGGGTCTGGAAGCAAGATGGGAAGCTCTGAAGAACTTAGTTTTTTCACAAGAAACTTCGAAAAAGAAGATTGCCAAAAGATAACATCTATCATAAACGTAACCGGAGACAGGAGCAGAGCTTCAGTGTTAAAACCCCAAGAGGACCACTTTGCTCCCCAAATGGCGAGGTAGAGGTCATGGAGAATACCCCCTTCAAGTTCTGCTGTAAGTGCCATGTCAAGTACGCTCAACGCAACCCACGCAACTTTTGCAACCTCTGCCTGCCCGAAGATCATCAGCACAAGGACTGTGAGGCCTGCGCAGCATTCCTGGCAAAGACACTGAACACGTTGAAAGCAAAGACAGGCCCACTACGCCACAATGTCACAGACAACAAACGTCCGAGACCTGGGTTTCTCTAGTGACGAGGAAGAACATTCAGCACCAGCGGAGTCGACGCACGAGGGATCGGACTTCGAGATCCTAGAGTAGGGCTCTGAGAAAATCCACGCTGAGAAAGAAGACAGAGAAGGTAAGACACCATAAAGATCCGTCGGAACCAAAGGGCCACAAACCCAAGGCAGCCCCGACACCAAGCATGAAGGCGATTGACTGTCAGCCGCGATTAGAAAGAACCCCACGGAACCCAACCAAAGGTTACTGGGAGGGGAAAGTCGCCAAAAATGCCAAAAACAAGGTTCGACATTGAACCCGCGAAAAAGGGCGCAACACCATTGATGACTGACGTCTGGAAGAAGCGAAAATCTCCTGTCTCTGATGCCGATAGGGCCCTCTAAGTCGAAAGGAAAAAGAGAAGACTCTAGTAAGAGATGGCGACACTCTTACAGAAGAAAAAAATCTTCGCCTTGCTGAAGGATTTCCGAATCCCAAAGATACCAGTTGCCGAACAGAAGAATGTCAACGCTGAAGAGGCAGAAGACGCTGAGGGAGAAGAAGGTATCTTCTACTCCCTTTCAACCCCTGAACCTCGAGGTGAAGATCCCGAGGTATATGGAGACATACTGGAAGAGGAGATTTCAAGTTAGCCTTCGAAAGCTTCGCCTCCAGATGACATAGCTTTCTACAATGACATTGTTAAAAGGGTAGCAAATCAATTTGGAGTACCCTTAGAGGAAGAAAAAGGGGACACAGGTTTCTTACTAGTAACCCTGGCACCAGCTACAAAAGGAACACCATATCTTCCTATACTTTCCAGTATTCTGGACCAAGGCAAAGAAGCCTTCAAGGAACCAGCTTCAAACAAGGGGATAACACCCAGAGTGGAGAAGTATAAATCCTCCTCAAAAGACCCTAAATATATTCAGGGAAATACAGTACCTGATTCAATTATTGTCACCACGGGCAAAAAGAGTGAATGCAGTCTCGAACACCGGACCTCCACCAGAGAAAAAGTAAGAGGATGGATTTGGTGGAGAGAAGAATGGAAAAGGAGGCGGTAACAGTGGCATATTGCTAACTCAAATGTCCTACTAAATAGATATGGCCACCAACAGTGGGATGAGAGAGAGTAGATTTTGAACAAACTCACTGAGGAGGATAAAAAGAGGGCAAAAGCTTTTGTCCAAGAGGGAAAAAACATGGCAAACACCTGTCTGAAGTCTGGTTTGGATGCAGCAGATACTGCTAGAAGGCAGATGTGCACAGGAACCATCCTATGAAGACATGCCTGGCTCAGAATCTCTGGGTTTAAGCTGGAAGTTCAAACCTCCATCATTATGGACCATTCAATGTAGAAGCACTGCTTGGTAAAGAGGTCGAATCCCTTCAACAGATAAAAAAGGACAATGAAACAGCAAGGGCAATGGGGGCCCTGCAGCAGAGAGGTTCCTTTAAAAGAGAGGGATTCAATAACAAAGCCCATAGGTAGAGGCACCTTTGAACAAGGACAACAAATGTCACAGCAAACTCAGGGGCAGAACCCAAGTCAACAAATGGGTCAGCAGTCAAGCTATCATGGTTGGCAACAACAGCAGCAGCCCTTTCGAGGGAGAGTAATCCTCTAGAGGAAGAGAAAATATATCCAACTGACTCAATCACAAAGAAGGACCCACACAAAACACCAGTGGGTGAAGAATATCCTTTTCTCAAACTGTGGAAAAAGATCACAACAGACAATTGGATATTACATTTGATAAAGTATGGTTATTGCATAGAGCTAACAAAAATACCACCTGAAAACTCACCAAAAACAAGAAAATTCATGAAATCAGAACACACTGCTAAACTCTGAGATCAAGGAACTAAGCCCAAACCAGGCAATAGAATAAGCCCCAAAACAAGAATGGTTCACAGGAAACTACTCGCCATATTTCCTAATACCCAAACAGGATCAAACTCGAAGACCAATCATGGACTTGAGGTTCATAAACAAATTCATACTAACACAATGCTTCAAAACGTGTACCCTCCAAGGAATACTCCCACAAATTCAAAAGGGAGATTACATGGCAACAATAGACATCAAAGATGCCTACTTGCATAACCCTATGAACAAGAGACCCAGAAAGTACCGGAGATTTCTGCACAACTGAACACATTACCAATTCAAAGTACTTCCTTTCGGAATATAATCAGCTCCACGTGTGTTCACAAAGTGTCTAGCCGCAGTGGCGGTACACCTGAGAGGAGAGGTAATCCACGTCTACCCCTATCTGGACTGGCTCATAAGAGGACATTCAAAACAAACCTGCCACAAACCTGTTAAAACAGCTATCCAAACGCTACAAACACTGGGTTTCTCAAACCACCAAAAATCTTCAACACCACCAGAAAGAGAAAAAACCTTCCTGGGAGCAAGGTTAAATACAACGAAAGCAAAAGCATACTTAAAGGAAGAAGATGCGTCCTCTGGTAAGTTAAAGTTCTTTTATTAATGCTTAGTTGAGATGCAAGGTAAATGACCGGCCAGAGCAACAGCAAACTCCAACTGCCCTCTTGACCGTTCCACATGCCACCATTCCAACATGGAACCCGTAGTCATGGTGGCATGTGCAAGTATTAAAGATCTACAGAACCCCACACATCTCTTCCCTTACAACATCCAGAAAAGGATAATTCTGCACAATACATACAATTGGAAAAACAAATCAAAAGAACCTAAAAAAAAAAAAATGAAAATATACAATGAGCTTCAACCGCGATCATAACTAAAAGTGCCTCAAGATTTGACATAATCCTTGAACGAAACAGGCGGTCTCCTTTTTCTTGCAGAAGCATTAAAACTAGGCTCAACGGATCTGCCTCTCAATGCAATGATTTGCATAGGACAAGAAAATTTGGAATGACCTTTGGCAACAAAACCAGGAAGTTTCACTTTAACCCAATCCCCTTCTTTGAAAACAACTTGTTTTCTTCCTTTAATTGGTTCATTAGTAACATACTTGCTGTGTCTTTTGTCACAATTGTCTTTCACTAACTCAGGTTTCACATTAGAAACATTTAAATCCCGCATCCAGGGTCTAACCAATTTAGTGGAAGCTAACCTACCCTTTAATAATGCAAAAGGAGATACTTTGGTAACAGCATTGAGAGAAGTATGTAAAGCCCAAAGCAAATTTACTAGTTCTTTTTTCTAGTTCAAACCATTGGCCATGGACAATTGAATGCTGTCTTTTATGACCCTGTTACAGTGCTACACTAAACCATTGCTGCAGGGATGATATAACAAAGTAGTGATGAGTTTGATGCCCCAATGACACACACACTCTTGAAATTCCTTAGACATGAACTTCACCCCATTGTATGTGACGAGTTCAGTTGGAGCACCTTCCCTCAAAAATAAAGACTGGAGAAAATCCATCACCTCTTGAGTGTTAGCAGATCTCACAAATTTCACCTCCGGCCACCTAGAACCATAAACAACCACCAAACCATACCTTTTCTGTTCATCCTATACAAACATTTGTCCTATGATGTCTAAACCTAATTTGACCCATGGTTTGTCAGGAACCGGCACAGCCTCGATGGGACTGGGAAATGTGACTTGCGTCTTGTTACCGACAGCGCATGAAATACAGTCCCTCACAAAATGTTCAACCGAACGATCCATTCCAGGACAACAAAAGTGTCTAAGTCTTCTCTTCATGGCCCTCATACCCATATGGTCTTCATGGGCCAGAACCAAAACCATGTTCTGCAAAGAAACAGGCACTACCAACAAATCCATTCTCTTCAAAATACCCGAATGCATATTTAACTCAGGAAAAATGTTTAAATGAACTCACTTTACCATCCTTTCGTATCCAACCCTTACCTAACATGCCAATAACTTCTTGAATCAATTCATCCTGCTGAACTGCAACCTTCCACTTTTCCCCTGAAATGCAATTAAAACAATCCATCAATGAGGCCACAATACAAAATTCATCCTCCAACTGTTCCATTGATCACTCAAAAGAGGCAATCTGGATATGCAATCCACAAAAATGTTTTTAACACCAGGAATGTATTCCAAATGAAAATGGAATTCCATCAACCTGTAATGCCACTTAGCAATGTGAGGAGTAGCATTAATAGCACCTTTAGTAGAGAACAAATTAACCAAAGGCTTGTGGTCTATACGAATGATAAACTCCAAACCCCATAAGTATTGCCTAAAGTAATCCACACCTCACCAACAAGCCAAAGCCTCACGTCCACCACACAATAAGTGGACTCCGCACCTCTTAAAGCGCGTGAAGCAAAATCCACTACTTTCCCCTCTCTTTTTTGAAGAAGCACAGCACCCAAACCATACTGGCTGGCATCAGTGACTACAATAGACTGATCGTGTGTCAAAAGGTTGTAAAGGAATGGCATTACTCAATTCCAATTTTATCAATTGGAATTCATTCCCTAGATCAGATGACCATTCGAAATGTTGATTTTTCTTCATAAGCAACCTCATGTTGTGTCTTATTACTGCAGTTGGGGATAAACCTGGCATAAAACTCTTAACATGCCAAAAATAGATCGAAGTTGGTCCTTGTTCTGTTAAGTGGGTAAACCCTTTATGGCCATAACCAAATCTTCCTTAGGTTCAACCCCCTTGGCAGACAATTTGTAACCCAGGTAGTCCACCTCATCCACAGCAAATTTACATTTCTCTGCTCTTAAAGTAGCAACTCGGTGAATTAGAATTGATAACACCAAGGCCAAAGTTTTGTCATGAGATTCCACATTACCATAAACCAATATATTGTCCTGAAAACATTTGACATTAGGAACACTAGAAACATGGCCTCCATGACCCTTTGAAATACAGCTGAAGCAAGACAAAGACTTTCTTTTGAATCTGTAGGCGCCAGAAGGAGTGACAAAAGATATGAGATGACATTCTTTGAGTGTAATCTGATAAGCGGAGGACATGTCTAAAGTGGTTAATACTTTTGAATCTTTCAGAGAACTCAACATCTCTGTGATGTTGGGCAGAAGATGTCTTGCCACCCATATCCTGTCATTTAGATCCCTCAAGTCTATGCATATTCTGAGAGCCCCATTACCTTTTCTGGCTAAAACTACAGGGGACAACCACTCTGAGCTTTCTATAGGCTCAATGATGCCTTGAGTGCAAATAGATTAACGTTCTAGAGAATTCTTTCCTCATAGCTAGAGGTACTCTGCTGGCTTTGTGCACAACAGGTTGAACTCTATGCTTCAAAATTATCTGATGAGAAAAACCCTTTATTTTCCCAAGACCTTAACAAAAAACATATGGAAAAGATGCTCTCCAATCATGTGTACCCACATTGAAAACAGGCTTAAGATCATCTTTGACGAGAACCTTTTCAGGACAATTGGGATCCAAAATGATGCCCAAGTTTTTCTGTTCCAACCACCCAAGAAGTGAAGATTCTTCTTTCGCCACATACACAGTGGCAGAGGTTGAGTGCTTTTTGAAAGTTAGGGAGCAATCAAATTCCCCTAATACCCAAACTGGCTTGCCCCCATAAGCTACAGGTTTACTAGGGATTTCCTCAAGGGAACATTGATTAACCTACTCCATTCCTCAGGACCAATTAAGGTGAAAAAAAACCCAGAATCGGCCATCATGGAAACATAGTTACCATTTTACCCCAACCTGACAGTTGGTCACTTTACAGTGATAGTTGAATCTTTAGCACTGGTGGATCACCAATCACAAGACTGGGATTGTGGGACTCAAAACATACAGAGATTCTTCAGCATGATATTCGTTGGCATTAGATAGTCATAATTTCATTACCATCCTCATGGTCTGAGTTAGAATCCATTTGGATTTGGTTTCAATCGAAAGAACCTTTTTAGTTGAGGTTTTGGTGTTGGTATTAGCTGGTCTGGATTTGCAAACCTTGGAATAATGCCCTTCCGTTTTGTATTTTGCACAATATTTATCCACAGCAGGACAAAAAGAAGCATTCCCTAAATGATTCCTGCTACCGCACCTGTAACATTCTAACGGTCTGCGTTTGTCATTCTTGATCTCCTTGTTAAAAACCTTGTCTACTGTGATTGCATGGACTTTGGTCTCCAAAGCCATTTGGTCCATGTACATGGCTGTAGTTTCCACACTTTTAGCTATTTCCAAAGCTTTATCCAAAGTTAAATTCTCCGTTGTAAAGTTTCTCTTGAATCTTTCTACTGTTCTTCTCAACTAACTAATCCCTCAACATTTCATCCTCAAAAGTTTTATAATCACAGGTAGCTGCTAAAACCTGTAGATCACTCACTAAAGCCTCAACAGGTTCACCAGGCAATTGTTTTCTCATGTAAAACCTATGCCTTTCCATAATGTTACGCTTCTTTTTGAACCTGGAATACATCATCCTTATGGCAGAAGCCTATTCATCGATAGCATCACCCTCCCCCATAACTACAGCTGGAGGTAAATGTTTTAAAACTTTCCTTCCTTCTGTGCCCAAAGAATGACGCAATAAAGCTTTTTTCTTTTGGGTAAAAACCTCTGCTTCAATGCCTTCTAGATAACCCTCAAAACCTTCTAGCCACAACTGTCGCTCCACAGGAGGATTTCCCGGAGTAGAGAAAAGGAGATGGGTGAGGGGGAGTACAGATTGTTGCATTTTAGCAAATACAAATTCTAATAGGGAGATGAAGAACAAATATACTGGCAACAAACTGTTTGAAAAAGTGATGGTAGCACACTTTTGTAAGAAATGAGGATACTAAAATATTAAAAAGCCAAACGTTAAGGTGTGCCTATCACTGATGCCTTCAAAAAACGTAATAAAGAACTTGGTGTGTGTCACAGAGCACGCTACTTGCATGTTATGTAGATAGGTGTGTGCATCACCGCGATGCGCAATCGGCTGATCGCGAGCTGAGATTCACTTGGGTTGAATCCAGAAGTAAGATGTCTGCTGTACGTGCTCTCGTAGCGTGAGCACGTCGATATGCCATTCAGTTGAGTTGCATCCACAGCCAAAATGGACGTCGTATGTCATAGAGAAACGTGGGCACGTTAGACAGGATGACAGGAATCTAGTTACGTGTTGAACAAAGCCCTCATGCGCACGTCAAGGTCAAACTCTGACAGCGCGTGGAGCCAACACGAGCTGCCGACAGCAAAATCCACCAAAAACAGACAAAAAATGGGAAAAAAAACTGGATCCTACCAGTGTCTGATTGGCATATGGAAAACGAACCAACTCCACTTGCTAGTAAGAATATGCTGGCTGACAGCAATAGAAATTAACGAGTTGAGTCCACTGCAAAACCTTCCAAAGAAGAAGAAAGTGCTCTCTGCCAGTCCAGGGTTCCAATCCAGTCATCGCCAGTGAAAGGAAGATGCGTCATGGGGTAGGTTCAAGTTCTTCTAGTAATGCTTAGTTGAGATGCAAGGTAAACGACCGGCCAGAGCAACAGAAAACTCCAACTGCCCTCCTGACGGTTCAACATGCCACCATTCCAACATAGAACCCGTAGTCATGGTGGTATGTTCAAGTATTAAAGATATACAGAACCCAACACATACCCTACGCAAAACAGGATACAAGCGATCTATCAAGAAACAACCCTTTACCAGAGGGGTCAATCTCTGACAGTGAGGAAGGTCATGAAACTAATGGGCTTGATGGCATCGTGCATCCCACCTGTCCCTCACGCCAGACTACACATGCGCCCATTCCAAGAATGTCTTACCAAAGCTGGTCTCAAGCCACAGGAAGTTGAGAGGATCTAGTGGTTGTGACACAAAGGGTGCAAGCAGAGATACAATGGAGGGCATCCAACTACATAGCACAGGGGAGACTTTTCAGAAAACCAACTCCATCTGACAGTCACCACGGACGCATCCCTACATCAACTTCTTGGAAATAAACTGTCTTTCTGGCACTCAAAGGCATTCCAGAAACACATTCAGGGGAAGACTATCCTAATCCGAACAGACAATACAACAACAATGTTCTATTTAAACAAACCGGGAGGGACCAAGTCCTTTCCCCTGAGCAAACCTGCACAGGAAATCTGGCAATGGGCAATAGCTTACAGAATCAGCTTACAGAAAGTACATCTACCAGGAGTAGACAACATTACAGCGGACCGGCTGAGCAGACAGAACTACTCCCATGGATGGGAGTTGAAGCGGCAAGCAGTACTTTATCTGTTCAACATCTGGGGAACACCAGTGATAGACCTGTTTGCCACAATGCAGAACAAAAAATGCCAGTCCTTTGCCTCGCGGATTTCACACCACCTGTCGAAGGGGAATGCACTTTCACTCAATTTGTCACTGATATTTGCTTACGCCTTTCCACCAATTCCCCTGATGCAAAGTGTTATAAAGAGCAAAAAATCCAGGAACAAATCTGATTCTCATTGCCCCTCAATGGCAAAGGTAAACCTGGTACTCAACCCTCCTTGAACTACTCAGGGGGGAAATAATTGAAATCAAAGCGGACCAGGACCTGCTAACAATGCAACAGGGCCAAATCTTTCACCCAGAACAAGCAATGCTACATCTGGCAGCTTGGTGCCTGAATACATAGAATTTGGCCACCTCATTCTGACTGCTAGCAATGGAAATTCTAAAAGAGGCAAGGAAACAGCCAACAAGAAGATGCTGTACAGCACAATGTAAGTCATTTACCACATTGTGCACCCCTAACAATAAAAGCAGTTCAATCAACACACACGAAACAGTTATTTACATACCTTGCTTAACTCTAAAAACAGCAACATCAACTACTCTAGCATAAAGGTGCACCTTGCTACCATAGTAGCATACACAAGTGGAAAATCATGCAAAATCCTTTTTACAACACCTGTAATCAAAATGTTTTTTGAAGTAGCAAGAATTGCCCCACCAAGAGCAGCTCCAGTACCCACATGGAGCTTAAATACAGTACTTTCTCAACTAATGGCAAAGCCCTTCGTGCCCATATATACAGCGAACCTCAAACACATTACTCTAAAGACAGCCTTTCTCATTGCTATAACATCACTACGAAGTGTAAGTGAGCTGCAAGTGTTAACAATACAAGGACCATACTTACAAATCCACATGGATGAAGTAATTTTAAAAACAAACCCACATTTCTTACCAAAGTGGTATCTAATCTAAATATCTCTTAAATCATAACATTCTACTGCTGGTTTTCTTTAAAAACCCAAAGACTAAAGGCGAGAGAAGCGTCCATACCCTGGATGTAAGGAGGGCATTATTGTGTTATTTGCAGATAACAGATTAGAAAGACAAAACAAGTTTGTCGCCTACGCACATTCCAACACAGGATCACCTGTCACAAAGGCAACTATTGAAAGAAGGATAGTACAAGCCTTCCAAATCGGGTTGTGCCAATGCCAAGAAAGAACTAAAAATTCAACCAACAGCTCACTCCACTAGAAAGAAACGAGCAACGCTACCTTTTATGGCCTATGTACCTATTGACGCAATGTGTGCAGCAGCAACATAGGCATCTCCACACAGGTTTACAAAACATTACTGTGTGGATATACAAATGATCAAGGAAGCTCAAATTGGACAAACGGTGCTTCAACACCTGTTTGCAAGGTCTTCCTTTCACCACAGCCTCCCAGGCACGGGAGAAACAACTACATAATTGATGCACAACATGTGAATCCAGAAAAGGATTCACACTGCAAAAAAATTACTTACCAGTAGGAGTAGTTTTTCAGCTTGAATTTTCTGGATTCACATGCGACCCACCCTATAAGGAAAACACACCGGTGGGGAAGCAAGACTATATCAGTTATTTAATAACCATCTCCAGGATTACAAGCAAGAATAAGAACAGAAAAAAGAATCCGAAGACTGCCGCTACGCACGTCGACTTCCAGTATACCGTCTGACGTCACCCAGGGGACGTATGTGGCACCAAATGGTAGACAGTGACCAAAACAAGAAGGAATAAAAGACAATTCCGGAGCCAACCACTACACAGAAAACTACACAAAACTACTCCTACTAGTAGGTAACCATTTCGTTCTTTGCTGTAAATTATCAGTATAAATCCTGCAGGATAATTCATTAAGCTTCTGAGTAATGATTATGTATTCAATTACATTTTGTTTGAAAAGAATGACAATGTTGAACCAACTTTTAGTACTGAAGTTTTCCAAAGCTGGGCTTGGTTCCTGATAAAGGCTCAAGTGTATTATTGGATACTGTTGTGATCTATATTTTTCTCGTTTTGGGTTCACAACATTGGCTTACTAACTACCATGAAAGTGTTTGTGGTGGAAAGCTATGAAACTGTATGTTCTGTCTCCATTGGTCATCAACAGTTTATGCATATGTCATGAAATAAGGGCTAATTTATCCAGGCTGTTTAGCCAGTTGCTCTGAAGGTCCTAAAGACTATGGTGTATTTAGGAATATTCTCTCAACAGCCCACATGTCATGATTGAGTTCCATGGTAAATATTGAGATAAACATTTTGATATACATTAAACGTTTTTGCACAGCTCTTAATTCTGCCTAAGTCCTGTTGTTCCTTTCCTCGTTACTCTGTTTGGCACCTCAGTTCTTTACTGCTTTGGCATTGTGAGAACTCTTACCTAAATTGTTTTCTTGCTGTATAATGAATGTTTTTAAATTGCCATTTACAGGAAAATGCTTTTGCTAATTTACTCTTGAATTGTACTAGTAGCAATACCATCAAGTAATTGCTCTTTTAAGGCATTCGGTCTACACTTTCTCGTATTGGACTTTTTACACACAGCCTCTAGCTGAAAGGATTATCAGTTGCTCAGTGTTTCTCTAGAGTAGTGTGCTGTTGGATCCAGTGAATTATTGTACTTTATTCGGCCTCTCATTCCATGGATCCTGCAGGAAATGTTTAAGTGGCAGATATGTTGTGACTAACGTGTAATCTGATCATTGCAAGTGGCCAAAGGACCTCACATTGGTACCTTTTTACAAGATCTATACACTGAGCTCTTCTAGCTTTCTCTGGGTCCTCCTTTCTACCAAGGTCATTGGTCAGGAGATAACTTGAGGTCAACAGCCTTGCTTGCAATAAGCAGCAAGATTTGTTTTTACCCCAACTCTGAAAATGAATTACTGCAGCAACATTAGAATTAACGTTTAGTAATTAACATTATCTGCGCCTAGAACAAAAAACTGCAGTACTTGTAAAACATGCACTACAACGTTGGCGAGGTTTTATGTATGAAAAATAAAGCATCTGCATAATTGCATAGCAGCTTAAAATGCTGTTTAAGTGATGTTTCTGCTACCTCATGATTCTTTCCATTATGAATTGTACTAGCGCTGTCAGTTCCAATACAATAGTTTGCTTATCTTTGGCTTCAATGCATTATTTTATTCTTTAAATTGTTTTTGGAGCCATCTCCTCCATTCTCGCTCTTCTATCCTCTGTTCTCTCCCCGTGTATAGGCACAGAATAGAGTGCAAATGCCCTGTAAAAATGACAGAGCAGGAGTTTTTAGAAGCCTAAAAATGACTAAGCATTATTTCCAGCAAAATCTTATCCTATTGCAGTAAATGTATACATCCTAGAAAATTCAGTTCTGGATATAGATAAGCTACTTATTACAAAACAGCACAACAACCACTGCAAACTTCGCTAGTGAATGATTAACAAAACACAGGAAGGACTAGATGCTCTGGAGAGATGTGAGGCTAGCATGTGATAACTGAATTATGAGGAATAGCATAGGAATATCATATTCAGAAAATTTACATTTAGACAATTTGCTATACTTGGCAATTACTTTAATTTCAAAGAGACTAAAGCATCAACTGTTGGAATCTTTCTTTTGGACCTTCATGAATGGCCCTGTTATAGCAAGGAGTTATTTACATAATGTTACTTAGTTGATTCCAAGCTGGGTTCCAGTTGATGGCTGTTCTAAATTTTGTTTTAATTTGTTTTTTATTTCTTTGTTTTGCGTTTGTTTTGAGTAGAAGCTGAGTTTTTTTCTTAAACACCCCTGCAAACATAAGCTTGCTAGCAAAAACAGTTTGGTAGTTTAACGTATCCGACTTGTAAAGATCAACGTAATGATTGTTAGCTTGCTGCATGCGGACGAGCAGGAAAAACTCAATAGAGGTTTAGATATGCAGGCATCTTGTAAGAAGAGGGATTTAAGTGTCTGGGGGGCAACACAGACTCCCTGAGGGGGACTAAATCCTATAAACACTTGAGGCCTTGCAGGCACATTAAACGTTCTGCTGATACTTAATGGGCATCCGCTCTGCTGCCTTATCATGGGGTAAGATTGTCATACTTGATTGAAGTTAGATAAACGCAGATGAAGAATGCGCGTGGTAAAAATAAAATATCACAGTAGCATACACAACATGTAAGTTTTTCTCTGAGGTATTGATCTTTCATGATGGCCAGGATAGAATCTCCAGGTTCTCCAAACCTTTCATCACTGGTTATTCTCGTATGGGCATTGTCACGGTCAAAGGTCTCTTTAAGGTGAGTTGTATTCTTTTGAGACGCCTGTAAATCATATCAACAAAAGCTGAACAAATACTGCTACACTTTACAGTGTATTAACTAACAGCATGAAGAGGCCTAGAAAACTGACTGGTGTTTCTGTATGAGAAACAAGACTCACCTTAGAGGTGATCTTTGTGACGGTACATTGAAAAACATTACCCCCTCATAGAACCTCCCAGTCATTACCATATTGAGGCGATCCCGACTCCTAACATGCTAGTTTGTTTTTTGTTTGTATATAAACCCCTCCCGCCTCCATTCCTACTTGCTTTCCTGTCCTACGACAGGTGAGTGGAAACACCCTTTGGAAGTGAAGTAAGTTGCGTGCAGTTTTGTTTCTTTTGCATTCCTGTGTATTTCTGTAACGTTATGAGATGCCTGCTGCCTTATTAGGTCTCGCCTGATCCAGCGCTTGCGCTGATCTGGCCGAGACATTTTGTATACAGGCTTTTCAAAGTGCTGCCGTGGCCTAAAGCTTCAGTGCACGTGAACGCGCGCAGCGCCATGTCTTTCCCCCGTAGCACGCGATCCTAATCGCGATTACTTTCACTTGCCAAAGCTTGTTTCATCTTGGACATCTATTAGAATCTCCGTTTTCAGTATTTTCATTTCAATTTGTTGACTGTATTATTTGCTTCATCTATTTCGAATTCTTTGTACGGACTGTGTGCCTTGTTTAAACCGATATCATCTATCTATCGGCTTCATTAGTGCTTTATTTGGGTCCCTGTTAATTTAATTTTTGGCTGCCATTATGTGCTCCCAGATTCCCTTTCCGGATACCTTCGAATTAGCCTGTCTTTCCGGTTCTATTTAAACCTCTGGTTTTCCCGCGTATGTTTTGCCTCGGTTACCAGCAGGCGTTGTTGGACGGCTTTATCGAGGGGTCATCTCACGGATTTTCAAGTGTTTGGTTATCTGGTAAGAATTCTGAGCTAGAGCACCTTTACGTGTTCTTAATCTAGCACTTGTCCATTTTCAATCTTTTTTATAGCTCCCGTTTACTTTTCAGGAGCATTTTTATTTTTTTAATTCCGTCTTGCTTTCAGGTTCAACTGTTGATATATAAGAGTTCAGCACAGGAGGTCAAGGCTCAGTGAATGTCTTATGGCAAAAGCTATTGATTTACTTCTAACGTCTGAAATTGAAGGGAACAACAAAGCAGAATTTCATTACTCTCACGTTGCTAAACTTTCTTTTCTCTTTCTTAAAGGAGCAAACTTGATTGCAGTGACCAGTAGCTCACCACTTATTACAACTTTGTGCGCCTGCTTATTCAGATGGCGTAATCTGCATTCTCAACTCCGTGGCATTTTCCAATTGGGAAAATAGCAAACAGGAAGTCACTGTTTCCCGTTATATGTAGACTTCTGGGACATGTAGTTTCATCTTCCAGTTCCCGATTGTTGGTTTAGCTTTTTATGGGAAAGAAGGCTCCTTTCGTGAAAGCAGGTTTTAAACCTTATTGTTAATTTGTCTGGCTCATAGTTGAAATATATTGCTTTATGCCATGCAGGTGTTCAAGTTTCATGATGCATACTTTCTGTTCTGAGACCGGATTCATTTTGGTGTACACTTTCATTCAGTCCGCTAAATGTGCAGATTGTTATAAAGCCGACGCTCTTAACTTAATCAGTGCTGAGTTTGAACCCCTTAATGTTATATCTGATTGTGTTTAGTTTATAGCTTGATTAAGCTCGGACTTTTCATTTAGACCTTTCTGCAAAAAATTACATTTTAAAATCAAGTAAGCTTCCTTTTTCAGAAGTAGATTCTCAACGTTGCCGCCTTGCGGTGGTTGTTTTAGCCCTGCTAGTACTGTCCATTGGAATTCTCTCTGCATGTTTCTTTTCCAGGAAATGGGATACCGTAGGTGCTGTCATCACTTGTTTTTTAGGTCTCGCTGAGACAGCGAAAGATGTCTCTTTGAGACATTTTGTAAGTGGGCTTTCAAAAGTGCTACCCACATGGTTTTGCTGGCCTAGGGCTTAAGTGCACGATGGCGTGCACGTGCACAGCTGCTCCTCTGCTCCTTGCATTCCCCCCTCCCTTCTCACCCAGCCCTTTGATGCTCTGCTCGATTACTTTCACTTTCGCCGCTTTGATGTTTGATCGCAAACGCGATCACTTCCACTTGTTTCTCTTCGCCGCCCGTAATGCATTTTTTTTCTCTTTAAGTTATCTTTTGATCAGTCACGGGGTCTAAGTGCACCGTGACATGCTAACCCACTTTACTGACTGCAACACAGTTGTTGCAGGCACAAAAGCTACACATTTCTCCGGCATTTCCCCAAACATAAAACATTTGTTAGAAGCTCTTCACTTCAAACGTTCCTCAACCGTAATGCATTTTTTGGGCTTGCGTTAACTTTTAATCACGAACATGGTCTAAGTGCACGTGACACGTTCTCCAGCTTTTTCCACTGTGACCGTGCTTCCACTTTTACAAAGCTGTTCTTGGAGGCACAACAGCTATGCATTTTTCCAACCACACTTCGACCAGCTGCTACAGGAGGCACGCGGCATGTTTCCTTTCATGAACGGGGCGCCTGCTATGTTTTATCTTTTAAAATGGCAGCCGCGCATTTTCTATCACCACAGCTCTCACCAGTGCAGGAGTGGGTTTGTGCCCGTCACCCTCCTAGCTGCGTCTCTCCCCAGAACCCAGCTGCCTTGCGGCGCACCGTAGCTCCCTTGCCCACTTGCTTTTTAAAGTTTCTCTTGTATTCTTCTGTACAGCCTGTCAGGCGCACACAGCCAGAACAAGCTTCATGCCCCAGGCGATTTAAAACATCAGCCGCACAACAATACGGAAACATTGTGGGCCATTTGTGTAGCCAGAAGCATACTGCATAGCCTCCTTAATGTGTGCTTTTCTGTGTTGCCAGCTCGTGAGATTTATACAATGTTTATTTAATTTACAAGTGTGTGACACGCATACATACATTATCCGCATGGCACCCTTTCACGAGCGCTACGCTGTTAATGGTTTCATTGTTGTCTCTTTCCATGCTCCTCCACCCACCTGCTCTCCGCTCTCACTCCCCCCTCCCTCCTTGTTTAAAGAGCTTGCTGGAGCTCCGTTGTCATCAAACCTATCACTGAGGAGAGGCGCTTTACACTCATCATTGCATTCAATCTTGTAAACAAAGACGCCCTGCACAGAATCTACTTCATCTATCTAGCTGCCTCCTTCCTCTGCATTTCATAAAGGTAAAGTAATCCACATCCATAAAACCACTGAGAAACTAAGGCTTGTCTACCTGGCACATGCAATGTGGAAATACTGACAGAAATATTCATTAAATATCAGAACCTGCAGAAAACTGTACCGGAGCATGATATTTACTTGTCAATTAGGTGTGAGCAGAGTCTATGTCAATTACGTATGAGCAGAATATATGTATTTTTTCCGTTTTTCTCTTGGTAGGCCATATATTGGCAAACTATATTTGCCCACTTTCCGATGGTGCATGTTCAACATAATTTGTGGCAAGAAATGTCCATGGTGGTAATATTGTGGTCTTGGTTTCTGTTCCCCACAATCTGCATTTTGTATTCCTGTACACTCGCACTCTATATCCGAGTTGCGCTGTATCCTCACCTCGTGACATTATGCTGCCAAACATAGGTACCCCACAGTTTGTTTGCCAGCATCACGTCTCATTCGCCCATACGTCCATGTCTGACCCGTGCAGCACCTCTAGCATTATTACAATTATTTGCAATGGTGATTTCTTTTTATTGTAATTAAACATTTTTACTGGAAGTATATAGCTACCATTTTTAGGTCTCAGAATGACATCTGTTCTTTTTTTTTTTCCCGACATGTGTATGCAAAATAAAACCAGCATTTCCAATGCAATAAGTCTCGCATTTATGAGACTTTGAGCTATTGGCATTGTAAATGACAATGCTTTTTATTTATGTGTTGGTTTTTAAAATATAAATGAAATGCATTGCTATTTACCATGCCAGTAGCTTAAACTCTCGCAAATGCGAGACCTATTGCATTGCAAATGCTTGGTTTTTCTCTTGGCGGTAGGTCGTGTGTGCATATGTTGCTCTGCTCGTGCTCCCTGCACCTGCTTGGCTGGGGCAGGGAGCGTTGTCTGCGATCACTGCCGGGCCAGTCAAGTGCTGGGACAGTCCTGGCAGCACTTAAACCCTTTGGCCATGTCTATTTTGTACAGGGCTGTGGGGTGGTGGCAAGTCTGTCTCTTATGCTCCCAAAGTCTGGTGACAAGTGAGACTTTGTTGCTGGGAGACTGGTATAAATAGGAAGTTGTTGCTGGGCACAACTTTCTTCCTGCTTGGCTGTTTGGTTCTTTATTTTGGTGTTATGAAGCCTGCAGAGTCTGAGGCTACACCTGCGAAATCTGCTTCCAAACAAAAGCATCTTCAGGAATTGGAACGATTTACTGCAAATTTCCATGGCTGATGTGAAAGACTTAATACTGCCGTGCAGGCTGCCTTGACTGACCCTCAAGCAAGAAAACAAAAGGGTGTTGGTGATGAGATGGACAATTCCCTTAAGTGCTAAATGTGCAGGGAAAGGTTTTCTCTGATATGTTGCCACATCTTCAGGATGTGCTTGGATTTAAACCTAAGAATCTGGTGGATGATCGTTTTTGTTCACATTACAGTGCCTCTGTTATAGATGACTTGCTCTTGCATGGCATTACCAAGGAGATCCTTGCTAAGGAGTCGAAGGATGTGGATAAGCAGGGTATTGCACGTATCTTGAGCCAGCAGCATCTTCTGGCAGTTTGATGACCAGTTCCTGCAGATTCTTAAAGGTTAATTCCATCTTGTCCTGTATGGCCTCTTCATCTACCTCTGAGGAGGCAACCCCCTCGAAACCAGTGGAGAAGAAGGTGGCAGCTGCTTGAAGCACGCTTGTGCTTCTGATTTTGGGACCGGGCAGTACTTACTCTGCGAGTGCCTCACAGGTCTTAATTGAGGATTTTGAGTGACTTCAAGGAGATCGAACGCCTATCTTGGCTCATATGTAGGTGTTAGCCCAGTTCCTCTGTCACGTTTGATACCTTGTGGACTTTATCATTCTCTGTAGTGCTGTTCGCAGGTCTCTGTGAACAAAACCATGGCAGCTGGACGCTGCGCGGAAGGCATAGATTCATAAATTGCCATTTGAAAGTCCTAAGGTGTTTGGTGATAAGTTGAACACCATGGTGCAACGTTCTGCTGTGGAGAAGATGTTGAAGCCTTTTCAGTCTTTACAGAAGTAGTCTTTCTTTTCCAAACAAAAGTTTCAGGCACTGTTCTCCTTTTCTCAGCACTTAGATGGGTGGGCTCGTTGTTTGGGAGCTGCATTATGCAACATGTCCTACCCCCTGAGTCAACCATCCCAGGGAATCGGTCAGAAATGACTATGCCAGAATCGGGGGCTAGGCTCCAGGTGTTCCAGGATCATTGGTTCTGGTTGATTTCCGACCCGTGGGTTTTGTCCATCGGCCACAGGTATCGGATTCCATATGTTGATCCTCCTCCAGTGCGGCATTTTCAGGGTCCCCAATCTCGAGAGACATTCGAAAACAATGGTATGTTGTCAAAAGTGGAGAAGCAGCTCGCAAAGAGCCCAATTATCAGGGTGCATGTTACTGCCCATCAGGAGAGCCAGAGATTCTCAGTGAACAAGGCCCATTTCCAGTTCCAGGTGTTGCCCTTCAGGCTGTTGACTGCTTCTCAGAGTTTTACTAAGGAATTTGCTCCGGCAGTGGGTGTTTTGCAGCTTCGAGGGATCTCTTGGTTTCCCTACCTTCATGATTGTTTGATCAGTGCTTCCTCTCCCCCTAAAGCACTGCTGGCAGTGGAGGCAGCAATGGCTTTGTTTCAGCAATTGGGCTTCAAACTGAACCTGGCGAAATCATAGCTTGTCCCTGTTCAGCGGTTGCAGGTTATCAGCGCTGTGTTCAGCACTCCAATGGGGCCGATTTTTCTTCCAGCTACTCGAAGAGGGACTCTGCAACGTCTGCTGTTCGCCCTCTTTTCTCAGCAGTCTGCTCCAGCTCGGACTTGGTCGAGGGTTCTGGTTTTGATGGCATCTACCATAGCAGTGGTTCCCTGGGCTCCTCTTCACCTAAAGCCTCTTCAGTCATCCGTTGGCCCACTGGCATCCCTCCCTTGCAGATTAAAACTCTGGTTCCTCTCACCCCAGCTCGGGTATAGGAGTTGGGGGTGGTGGCTACACACTGCCAACTTGGAAAGTGGATCAGTTTCAGGCGCCCTCCTCCCCTGTTGACGACAGATGCCAGTCTGTGGGGCCACACTGTGGCTCTTGGAAGCAGAGGGTCACTGGTCTTTGAGCGACAGGACTCGTTCCTGCAATTGGGAGAGTTGGCTGCCAATTCGGAGGCGTTTCAGGTGTTTCGGAACCTGTTGCTGGGGACGAATCTGTTGCTCCATACCAACAATCTGGTGGTTTGTTATTTGAATCACCAGGGATGTATACGGAGCACCCTTCTGAATCACCCGGCCTCGCTGATTTGCTCTTGGTGGCAGGTTTATCTTGTATCTATGAGGGCAGTCTGCATTCAGGATCAGCTCAAGAACCATGCGGACAGCTTGAGCCACAACCTGCCACCCTCTGTCTTTATATCATCTGAGCACCTTTTTAGGGACATTTGTCTCCAGTTGAGGGATCAATGGAGCGACCTCTTTGCTTCTCCCCACAGTGCTCTCCTTCCGAGGTTTTGTTAAAAGGTGGTTTGTCCTCTCGCTTGGGCGGTGAATGCCCTTTCAGTTCCTTGGCCCTCGGGTCCTCTGTATGCATTCCCTTTTATTGCCCTCCTCCTGAGGCTGATTCAGAAGATTCGGGTGGAGACTGTAGCTGTGATCTTGATTGCCCCTTTTTGGCCTCACCGCCTTTGGTTCCCTCTGATGCTTCGATTGTCCCGGGGCAAGTATGTTCTTCGTTTACCAGTGATCCCATCCCCGCTTCAGTTCCTGTCCTGTTGGAGTCCTTGGGGTGTATTTATCTGGTTGCTCTGGATATTTATAAATCCCACCAGGATTCTACACTTAACTCTTACAATAAAAACTGCGACTCCTTTTTGTGTAAATTTCTTTTGATTTCAAAAACAAGAGGAAACATACATGTCCAGCAGAAGCTATGCATATTGTAATACAGCCCGACAATCGGGCTATCACGAAGGCCAATAGAATGACAACCAAATACAAAGACCACCCCTACCCCCCCCCCCCCCCCCCCACCCCCCTCCAGCCTACAAGCAAGACAAATTGGTGCAGAAGTTTTCTGGAACCTCTATTACAGGAAGTCGTCGTAAGGAAATACCTAGGGAGGTGCGGTGCGTGGCCGTCCGGTCGTGTAAGTGTGTGAATCTGCCAACTGTAAGGCCCTCAGATATTTTGGTCAGGTGAGCTCTGTAGACTCCACAGTCAACAATGTGATGAAAGGTTGCTACAGATCAGAGGCCCCCGGGTGTGTCATGTAAGTGTAATCTTCTACATCCCCAGAATTCCTAAGACTCTATGGAGGTAAGTAGGAGTCTTCGTAGTGCCCCAGGGAGAGAGGATCTGTTGTAGGGCTGCTCCTAGAGCTAGAACCATCTGGCGGCCTCTCCTCACTCTAAGTGGGAAGGTGATTGAGTTAATCAGACCCAGAAGGATGTACGCCGGCAGGCGAGGAATCTCAGTTTTGAAATGTAAGTCGATATCGTCTAAGACTTGCTTCCAGTAGGTCGTCAAAGAAGGGCAGTCCCACAAAAGGTGGGTTAAAGTGCCAAGCGAGCCACTTGCCCTTTAGCAGTAGGGGCTGCGAGAGGGGTTCACTTTGTGAAGTCGGGGGGGGGGGGGGGGGGGGGTTCGGTACCAATATGTAGCAATTTGTGTGGCGGTTTCAATAGATGCTATATTACGGGCAGAATGCCGGGCTCTATAATATGTCAGACCATTCCTTCTCTGAAAATGTACGTCCCAACTCCCCCTCACATCGCAACTGACTAGGGGATTTCCCAGTTACCAACGTGTACTGAATGAATTTATACTAATCTGTCGTCAGGCGGGCGTCTGTGTGCCTCGTTAGGAGCCACCTCTTAAAAGGAGTAAGGAGGCGTTCCGCACCCTCACAAACTTCTGGGTGCATCACCCGATGTCGGATCTACACAAAGTGGAAACGCTCCAATTCCGGAAGGTCCCGGTCTCCGCGGAAGTCAGATAAAGACCGAGGCCCTGTTACGTCAAAGAAATGCCCTATAGAGCACCGGCCCTCCTTGGTCCAGTGTGTGAATCCTGCCAAGTCCAACCCTGGAGTGAAATCCGAGCTCTGCACTATAGGGGTAATCGGTAATGGAAAAGTTGTCAATCCCCAGGTAACGGCCACACGGTCCCATTCTAACAAGGTGGGGTGAGTCACCTTGGAGAGGTATAGGTTCTGGGATCTGGCATATCGGGCGAGGAAGGGAACACCCCACAATGGCTGTCCAGCCAAGGACCTATCCATAAACAGCCACCATTTCTCAGATTCCAGGCTGGACCATTCCACCAATGCGTGCAACTGTACCGCCTCACCAATACGCCTGTAAGTTAGGGACGCCCAAACCCCCAACCAGAGGGGCCCTATAGCTCAATTCCCTACACAGCCTGGGTTGCTGGACCCGCCAGATGAAGCGCTTTGTCCCTTTTGGAGTGAGAATAACCCAGGACGGAGGGGTCAGTGGAAGCGTTTGGAACACCTAGATGAGCTTGGGGAGGATGGTAATTTTTATGGCCGTGGTGCGGCCCAGCCATAAAAGCAAGTAGGGCCTCCACTTCGGAGGCAGTCCCGCAAACATCGCAGGATCAGAGTATAATTTGTTGTTAATCATCTGGCGATTAGTTGAAAGCTGCAGGCCTAAATACGGAATCTAATCTGCTGACCATTGAATACTATACGATTGTTGCAGAAGGGCCAGGGTGTCCAGGCGGAGGGCTAAATTAAGAGCCTGTGACTTGTGTACGTTTATCTTAAAACCAGACGCCAAAGCAACACTATCAAATTCGGCCAGCAAAGCAGGGAGTGAGTCCCGGGGGGACTCCAACATCGCCACCACATCGTCAGCATATAGACTGATCTTGTACCGGTCTCCTCCGAATGCAACCCGGTAATGAGGGGATTGTCCCTGACCTGTTGAGCCATAGGCTCCATATGTAAGGCGAACAGAAGGGGTGACAGCAGCCACCCCTGCCGTGTTCCCCGCTGGATGCGAAAGGCCTTTGAGAGGATCCCATTCACCCGCACCAGGGCCGTTGGAGCAGAGTAACTGCTGAGTACCCATGTAATAAACCGCTGTGGGAAGCCAAAATGGGCCACAGTCTCCGCAAGATAGGGCCAATGCACCCTATCCAATTCCTTCTCAGCGTCGATGGAGAGAAACATCTGCTCGCAGGAAAGCGCTCGGACCTATCAATAAGGTGGAGCAAAGGTTTCGTGTTGTCAGAGCATTGGCGCCCAGCGACTAAGCCGGATTGGTCCGGGTCTATGAGTCCAGGAAGGTGAGGGGAGAGACGCTGGGCCAGGATCCCTGTAAACATTTTTAGGTTTACATTCAAGAGTGAAATTGGACGGTAGGAAGCACACAGCAGTTTGTCCTTGCCCGGTTTGGGAATCTCTGAAATGAGCGCTTCCGGCATAGAGGGTGGGAGGGGGCTAGAGGTCCTGATGGAGTTATACACCCTTGTCAGCAACGGGGCCAGAGTTGTGCAAAAGGTTTTTAAAAAAGGTGGTAGGAAAGCCATCCGGTCCTGGGGATTTGAGGCTTTAGTTTAGATATGGCAGAGATAACCTCTACCCGTATAGGAGCTTCCAGCTCCTGAGCTTTACTTGGGACTACCTTGGCTGTGGCTACCCCAGCAAGGTATTGGGCTGGGCTATCCTCCGGGAGGTTCTGTGCCTCATATATAGTCGCATAAAAGTGCCAGAAGGCGTCCGCTATCTCCTGATCTGTGGACCATTCCTGGCCAGAGTGGTCTATGACCCCGGTGATATGTGAGGCCTGCCGTTATGCACGCAGCCTATTGGCCAAAAGCCTCCCACATCTGTCCCCTCCCACGTAAAAAGCATGTCTAAGCTGAAGCGCAGCGTATTCCGCCATATCAGTATCTAAGCCTGCTAGCTGCGCTCTTGCGGCCTTGAGCTGCTTCCAAACCCTAGGAGCCCCCGTGCGCTGGTGGATGCGCTAAAGCTCAGTCACTGCAGTTGAAAGCTGTTCCCTTTTCTCCCTCCTGAGCCTATTATCCGCTGCAGAAATCCCAATGAGCTGTCCTCGAACTGCTTTTAGTGCATCCCACAGGGTCGCCACTGAGATGTCGGAGTGTCATTGATAGCTAAGTAATCTGTGATGGACTTGGTGACATGACAGACCACAGAAGGGCGCTGCAGCATGGGCTCTCTAAGGCACCATAGGTGACGGGGAATGGGCCACAGGACAGTCGGCGATGCCCGCACCGCTGAGTGGTCAAACAGAGGGCAAGGGAGGATCTCTGTCGTGCATCAATTGTGTGAGGGTGTCAGAGGTCAATATATAGTCAATCCTAGTGTAAGATTTGTGGCAATGTGAGTAAAAGGTGTATTCCCTAGACCCTAGGTGACGCACCCTCCAAATATCCGTGAGCCCAGCTTCCTCCACCAATCCCCTCCCTCTGTCAGTGATAGCCCCGGACTGTCCCCTCCGCTGGGAGGATCTATCCATAGCATTGTCAAATACCAGATTAAAGCCTCCCCCCTATTAGTAGTGATCTGTCGGGGAGGCCAGTCAGCTCCTGGATTGCCTCCCGTATGAAGCCCTCCTGCCCCTCATTAGGGACATAAACCGAGGCCACTGTAAAGGCGTGTTGGCATAGTGTGAAGGTATAGGCTTAAAGTTGACCCTTAATCTCGACCTACTTGATTCCCATTTTACCCTGGAACCCTGCAGCCACTAATATCGCCACCCCTGCTGTTTTATTGGACCGTGTGGAGAAAACGTGATGGGGGAATGCCCTAGCTCGCAATCTGTGAGTGTCCTGTGAAAGGAGGTGGGTTTCCTGAAGGAGACTGATGTGGGCAGTGGAGTTTTCTAGGAAGGACAGAACAGCTCTCCTCTTAATAGGGTTGTTAAGGCCCTTGACATTGAGCGACTGGATTTTAACTTCAGTTATCAGGGAAGGAAAGGCCAAAAAACACCTGGCATTCGGGGGCTCGCAGGTCTACCCCCGTTTCGCTACATATCATACCAGGACCTGCTCAAGTAGTCAGCCCGACCGGTAGCCTGAACCAAATGTCTAAATGTGGAAGGCGGAGTAGAGGAACCCAGTACCCCAAACAAGAAACAAACAAAACAAACTGTGAGTCCATAAGTGTCCTGGAGTGTGGACCCCATGGTGTGGCGTGAGATGTATAGCAGGGGTCTCCCGCCATCCCTACCTCCCCCCAGGCCCCAGAAACCCAAGAGGACCCCTTAATGAAGCTGCCCCAGCGAGGCCAAGACCTGTGTTCCTTAGTCCGCAAAGTCTTCAGCCAAGGAGGCAATCGCCGCCTGTCGCTCCTTGGCCATGGTCTCAAGGTCCGGGTGGAGTCGCGATGAGTGCCCTCCTACCCGCTGCCATTTGTCCATGCTATCGTGGCTGCTCCCTGCCTCCCCTGGCTACGATGCAGTCTCCTCCTTGTCTAGCGCCTTAAGTAGGAGCAGGGCCTCCAGTAGGGAGCGGATTTGACGGAGCCTGCCCTCCCATTTGAAAACAATACGAAAAGGGTAGCCCCAGGAGCATGAAATGCCTTTAGCACTGAGGAACGCTGTGACGGGTTTAAACGCACGTCGTTTCTGCAGGGTGGCGGAAGCTAAGTCTTGAAATAGGAGGGGCGTGAAAGATTGGAAATCGAGGATGTTTCGCTTGGGCTGCCCGCAGAATCCGTTCCTTCAGCTGAAAGTCGTGTACACACGTTAATATGTCTGGCGGGGGGCTGACACAGATCGCTTAGGCCCTATGCGTCGTGTCTGGTCCAATTTAATCTGTTTCGGGGCGCATCTAGAATATGGCGAAAAAGACTCACCACAAAAGCGTCAATGTCCTACCCCTCGAGACCCTAAGGGACTGCCCTAATCCGAATATTGTTCCGGCGGGACCGGTTTTCCAGGTCCTCTGCGTGGGCCTGGAGATCCAGGTGCTGATCCTGAAGACAGAGGACCTCCTGCTGAAGCTGGTGAACATCCTCATCCCTCGTTTGCGTTTGGGTCTCCTGAGAATCCACTCTCTCGCCGATTGAGTCCATATCTCTGCGCATCTCCTGGAGTTCGAGAGTGACCTTCGTATCGTGGAATTCCCCGGTGAGAAGCAAAGAGACTCTAGGAGACCGCTAGTGACCGGCCCACTGGGGTCACCCCGCTCACCGTCCGCCAGGTGTGCCCCAGGCTGTGGCGCCATCTCTGCTTCTCCAGCGTTAGCCTTAACAAGAAGGTCCTTAACGGACGCTCCTTCGGTCTGGAGGATGCCATAGGGTAGAGACCCACCGCAGTGTCTGTGTAAAGCAGTCGACGTCTAAGCCAGCTGGCCCAGGAAGCCTCTCCGCAGTGCCCAGGTCCAGCCCAAGTGCAGCGGATGCTGCTCGCTAAAAGGGGGGAGGGGGGAGAATCACCCGCAACTCCTTGGCACCCCCGGCTGCTCTGGAACCAAAAAACTAGAGGAGGGCAACACCACCCAGGTCCTCCACGGCCGAATCCGGCCGCCGCTCAGGACCACTCAAAGCCAGCCGCTTGCCTCCACAGGAAATGCCCCCTATGTCCGTCTCCGGTCTCTGCAATGAGTAATTCCCTGGTGGGGGTGCATGCCGGGTTAACCCCACCATGTGGCTCCTGGGTTGCGTAGGGCCTCCTCATGACTCACCCACCGCTTCGCTCAGCCAGAACTCGCTGCGTCTCCGTTGAGGGGAGGAGGCAAAACACCACCACCAGTTGCCTGATACTTCCGCGGCCCAGCTCATCCACCGCCTTCGGCCGCTGTGTAGCTGCGCGTTGCCGCCTGATGGCAGGAGGAGACCCCAAGCTCTTGTGGCGCCAGGCCCCCCCTAGAACGCACGGTCCACTGCGTGCCCAGCAGCAGCAAAGGCTCCAGCGAGAGTTGAGGTTCAGTTGCATCGGCTCAGCGGCCCGGGGCTTCCCTGCGCAGGAGGTCTCTGCACAGTCTCCACTCCCGGCCGACCCAGCGCGGAGACCGGGAAAGGGACAATGCCGCTACCGGGCAATCCACACCATGCTCCTGATTCAAGTGAGCAGGTCTGGGGCAGCCTCTCCAGGAATGCGCTTTGATGCAGCCCCGGTTATGGCCAGCCACGCCTGCAGACTCGCGGCCTGGGAGCCAAGGCCCAGCAGCGTGAATCCGGCAAGCGGTACTGCTCAGCCCACGCCGGCATGTCTTCTCTCCGCGCTGATGCCAGGGATCATAGATCGGGATCAGGTGGGTCTGTAGCGGTCTCTGGCGTTGGTTGAGGTCGGCTAAACAAAGCTATAAGGCCGGGGCCCAGGCGAGAGGCCAGGAGCGACAAGCAGGCACATCCTACTCTGTCGCCATCTTGGTCACATCCCCCTGCGGCTCCTTTTTAAAATGGTGTACCGCTCATGGGATGGATCTGGTTGCTGGGGAGACGGTAAAGCTTCTCGAGTTCCTGAGGAACGAGTTTTTGAAAAATCTTGCCCCCTCTACTCTGGCTGCTCCATGGACAGCTATCCATACCTGCAGGAGGTCTGTAGTTCTTGAGGGTATTGCTCCTTTAGTAGTTAATTTGTTGCAGAGTTTACAGCACCATTGGTCGTTTCTCTAGTGATGGATCCTGCCTGCGACTTGCAGACTGTCCTTCAGTGTCTCTAGTTGTCCCCTTTCGAGCCTTTGATGGAGGCCGATATGGTATGATTATCTTAAACACAATCCAATGGTCCAGCACCCAAAATGCAATTCAAGTATTAAACATTGTTATGACACAAGTAAATGTCAACGGATTATCTTCCATAAGAAAACATGGACTTTCAGCAGAGTTGTTTTTTTCTTCGATCCTTTATTCAGAAATTTCTTTCAAACATGTTAAAACAGACCATAGCAAACGCGTTTCATCCTCGCGGACTTCTTCAGGGCATTAGTTAGTGACTTTATTTTTCTGTGGTCTGTGCTCCGATGCCACGCGACCATGCCGGCAAATTGAAATTGACAAATGACTACTGATTGAGGGATGGCTGATACTGAATAATCTAACGAATTGTGAAAATCAAGAATAGGAAGCATCTAATCGCCATAACTCCCCCTCAGATATCGTAAGAATACACAAAAAGACCATAAAGAAAGAATTCTGCAATTTTAATCGGTAGAGCACAGACCACAGAAAAATAAAGTCACTAACTAATGCCCTGAAGAAGTCCGCGAGGATGAAACGCGTTGGCTATGGTCTGTTTTAACATGTTTGAAAGAAATTTCTGAATAAAGGATCGAAGAAAAAAACAACTCTGCTGAAAGTCCATGTTTTCTTATGGAAGATAATCCGTTGACATTTACTTGTGTCATAACAATGTTTAATACTTGAATTGCATTTTGGGTGCTGGACCATTGGATTGTGTTTGATTATTTGAAGTGTTTAGCTTCAGGAGATTTAGGGGTTTTGGATCTCCGGTCACTAGCACCTTGTTTATATAAAACTCCACTAGGGATAGGTGCAATTGTGCTTTGCCCCAAACCCTTCTTTTTTCGCTTAAATAAATGGTATGATTATCTGCTAAGTTGGCTTTTTTGTTGGCCATTGCATTCGGCCCACCATTTGGGAATAGATTTTTTTGCTGACTTCTTATCCCTATTTACAATTTCTGCCAGATAAGGTGATTCTGCGCTCCGGTCTGGCTTTTGTCCCTAAGGTTTCGTCTAAGTTCTATTTGTAGCAGAAGGTTGTTAGATTTTCATGGTGAGATTGATGGGCTCGGTTTGTGTATTTCGGTGTGGTGGCTAAAGGAAACAAGCATTGGCATATACAATAGTTCTCGTCTTTGGGACCTTATAAGTGTTCATCGATGCAGTTCACAAGCTGAGAGTTTACAAACATCAGAAAGTAGATAGAGCAGCCGATCACATTTCATGTAACAAAGGCAGGAATCGAATAGTTCAGCCCTGCATACCCTCTGTGCAGGATTAAGCAAGAGCATTAACAACCAATCTGTGGTGGGTGCGGAGGGGACATGGAAGGCCGCAAGGCAAGGTGTGCCAGCCAAGGCGGGAAGCTAGTCCATCGAGCGAGAGGTGGCGAATACACAAATGCGTTCACTGAGGTATATGTGATCTTGGAATAAGCCATTGATTAAAAGATGGTTTGAGTCAACTAAATTCGGAGTACTCTTTTTTTTTTTTTTTTTTTTTTTTTTACAATATCAAATTGATATGCGTCCAAAGCATCTGGATCGACCTCACTGTTGGTGATAAAGGTTGTAGTTGGTAATGGTGCTACAAGAAGCCAGGCTCAGATTTAACATTCATTGTACTCTTTTATTTTCCTAAATTCATTTCTCTGCATTATGTGCATTCAGTATGATTGGGAGACACGTGTAAAAGTAATGCTATCTCCAGCACTGCCGTATAGACTTGTCACACCATCCCACTATATCACACACATACTGAAAAACTCCCACACTAACACACGCACCACCTCAGACCAACACACACCACCTCAGACCAACACACACCACCTCACGTGGACACGCACACCATCAAACAAAATACACATCACACAACACATACGCACAGCCTCTTCAACACCACCATACACACATCACACAAGCACATAAGCATATTTCATAGCTAGTATTCAGTGTGTTGGAGCTGAAATATACAATAAAAATGATTCACATTAAGTCATATGTTCCTCGGAAATAAATGCAGTTATCAGAATCACTACGTCATGAAGATTACACACAGTCCAAAAGCTGCAAGCGCTTCAGGTAGTTGATCGATAACTAAATAATACAACAGTCACAAATATACGTGAGTATCTTCTGACTCTAGTGCACTTTCCAAAGCTTAGGAACACTTAAACCGCTCGCCCCAAAAGTACGTTTTCCAGCAGCCCCCCGCCAGCCCCCCTCATTCCAAGGGAAGGAATGCCGGATCTCGGGTTACAAAAAAAGCCTGTGATATCACCCAGCACCGCCTTGAAAGGCTCTGCCTGTAGGGAGTGTGCTCTGGGGGCGTTTCCTCAAAGGCTAGTGAAAGCTGCCGGGAGAAAGTGTGGCCTAATTTCTGCAACTTCTACAAGACGGTTCTTACATACCAGGAGCACCTCGGAGCATGCTGGTCCGGGAGCTCAGGACAAGGCAGGAAAGCGGCATTTCAAGCCCGGCAACTGAAAACTGGATAGAGGGACAAAAGTTTCAGAGGGAGCGCAAATTATAAAGCCGTTGGTGAGTTATGTGGCAAATACGGTAAATCTATAAATGCGAGTATGTGACTGCTGCAGAATCACAAAACCAGTCACCCTGCTTATACCCAAGCAACATGGTGAGGTACTCCAACCAGTGATTTGCTACTTAAAGGAGAATAATATAGTATGTTAGGGGGGGAAACGTTAACAGAACTGCTCATGCCATTGAAACCACTCAGTAACACATCAGCAGCGACGTGTGCAATTACGGGCACCATCACACTACCGATAACATTAACGCATAGGTCACGCAGGAATATGGAATGAATGAATAATGGCGAGACTCTTCTGGTTTTGAACAAGGACGACATTACATTAAAATGTACAGGTAGAGAAGTACACTGATTTATACACACCAAACACAAAGGAGTTATCCCAAATAATCAATGACAGCGGATGTCTCATATGGTCGTTGGATCATCGGTGTAACCTGGATAAGTTTTCAAGATGCGAGTTAACAATTTATTTCAGAGGCCTAATTGGTGTGAAGAGAGAAATTCCTACAATGCAAGAAGTAAAGAACAGTGTCCCACGTCCCGCGAGTGGTGTGCGAAGTGCACGCGCTGCAAGGGTGAATAAAGCGAAAGCACAGCTCCTTCTGTGTAACCTGACTCACGAGGAAGGCAGCTGGCAAGCGCCACTGCTTGCTCCCCCAAGGCAAATGCTGCGGCAGTGACTATTTGTTAAAAAGGTGGGACATGCGCCCGCGTTTAGCCATTGGCAGACTACAAAAGCAAAATGATAGAGGCAACAGCCAACCAAATGTGTGGAGGGGGGAGTCTGAGTCACACTGAAAAGTTTAGATTGATTACATGAAGCCTGCCATAGAGCAGCGAACGCGTGTTGCACTGGGCTCGACTTAAAACGGTGTCGCCTTCAACTATCAGTAGGTGGGCGCGTCTGACAGTTTGTCAATCTTTGTAAGTCTTTGGGGCTAGTTCCTCTTCCTAAGTTCAGGGCCGTTCCACTAGATCTGTCAGCTTCCGGGGGTGAGGGAGTTTATTTTCCAGAAGTTCATAGGGCTGCTTCCTGGCAGTCCCATCACATTATCAAGCACTATTGGTTGGATATGTTGCATGCTTTTATGGGCAATTTTGCTATCCTTGTTATGAAGTCAGCTATGTCTTGAGCTCAATAAATCTTGAGTTGTTCATAAGTTTTTGGTGTCCAGCTTCCTTCTTGTAGTAGGGCTTGTGAAGTCCTCAATATGGTAATGACTAGGACGAGGAGGTCCTATGAGGGGGTAATGTGTTGGTGCTTACTGATGATCTTCATTACGGTCCTCCTCATCCCAGTTATGTCACCTCCCTCTGTTGTGTGTTGTCTTGTTGTTAGCAGGCATGGAGGTGGGTGGGACAGGTTTTTATACAAACCTAAAACAGACTTGCATGTTAGGATCCTGTCGGGAGGCGGGATCGCCTCAATATAATAGATTGGGACGAGGGGGACTTTGGTTCAGGTTATGAAGATTACCAGTATGCAACACCTATTATCCTATGGCAACATAGCTGCTGGTATAGGAACATGTGTACACATTTACGTAATGTGATCAGCATACATTTTCTAATTGTATATCCAGAATTGGTGGTGGCGTATTGGGTCTGTACCATGACAGATAGCAACAGAGTAAATTTTGTTGTGGCCTTTGGCTTGTAAAAGAGGAGCATGGGGAGAAGGAAACACAAATCATCTGTTGGGCTAAAGGAAACCCAGACCCCTGCCAGGTTAATTCCTTACTCCAGGAGAGATGTTTAACACTGTATGGAGAACCTTCTTGCCTCTTGCTGAACTTTACTAGTTAAATGCTCGCTCACCAACTTTCATCAATCCTGCTGGTCCCTTTCAGCTATATAAACATTTGTGAACTCTACATCTTCCCATGGAATTTTAGGGGCTATGATTTGCAAAAATGTGAGTACATCAACCTCATCTGTCGTGTAAGGGCCTGCTTGTGTCACCAAGTATCTTGTTTGTTTTGCTTAGCTTAGTCATTTCCTAACAGATTATTTTATTAAAGTATGTCTCTATTATACAGCATTGGAACTTTCATGGACCCTACAGCATTGAATCCTTTGTAGATTCAGATGCTTGAGTCAAATCCCTGTTGTCGGGCTTAGTTTCCTTGATATTTGTGGAAAACCTATAAACTATATGAAAGATATTCATAGTGCCAACAACAATCTGTTAATTAGCTTAGCCTCCTTATTGGGAATGAAGGATTCCCCCAATAAAGGGGATACCCCTTGTCGGGTGATACTTCCATGACCAGCGCTCCACCAAGTATTTAAACGAACGAAGTGCAAAAAAGTTGTCTGAGTCCCAGAGCTGGAATTTTCTTTTTTATAAAGCACCAGTATCATCCTCTCAAAGCGAAAACTGTGGGTTCCTATAACAGTGTATCAAAGATGACGTCATAGCACCTCTAGGATGGTGCAAAAATCCAGAATTCATCAGAACTCTCACCAGACTCGTCGATGACTGGAACCCCTTGAAAAGAAAGGAGCACCAACAGTCTTAACAGTGCTCTCCGTAACAACTTCAGAAGCAGCTGCACTGCTATCATCAACAAATATGGCACAAAGCTTAAACATGGCATCTACACTGGAGATTCTGATGTCTTGTGCATAAACTTAGCCATTGCTTTTGAAATTGTTGGCTCGAATCTGGATACATATTCTGGATTCCGAGCTGGAGGGGATAGTAGTGAATAGGAGCACTCTAATGCAGCCTACAGTCCACTGCTACGGGATGTATAGTATATCCTTCTATTCTGGACAGTGATTCTGAAGAAAGGTATGGCTAAACACCAGACCAGAGACTCCAGAGGGACTTATGAAGCTCAGTTTGAATATATCTAATTTCTTGGAGACTCTCAGTGACCCTACAAATCCAGGTTACATCTCTGGTATCCACCTATGATGCAGTTGCAGGTAGCATTTAAGAATTCTCTACAACGGTTGATAGCGTTTTCAGGAGTTGCTACACAACTGCAACCTTATTTTGTTGTTTGCCCCGAAGGTGCCTGCATCTATGCCTCTGCAATATCCTCATCAATGACCATCCAACCTTCTGTGGTGGCAGTGCCTCCTCAGCAATCACGGTTGCCTGAATAGTTCCCCACAACCACCCAAGCAGTGTAACACTTGAGGTGGGGGGCAACAATGCCATTGCTTAACAATGACCTTCGGTCAAAAAGACAACATAGTCACATTTGCAGGACAACAATCGTGCCTTAATGCCAACACTTCTCTTTCAGCCCATGGTAGGAGGATCTCACACTTTGCATCTGAATAGAGGATGGACTCTAATTTCTTCAAAAATCACCCGGTCACCCTCCTGCAGAAGAACATCACTTGCATCTTTAAGACTTGCAAGGGTGCGATCGAAAAAGTTCCTAAGGTCAATTAAACCAGGAATGTTACTACAGATTAGTGAAAAAGACAGGGTTATGGCAACTGAGTCTGGATCTTCTGTAACTCAGCTCATTTCTCAGCTCATCAGTCATTGTTTTCAAGATGTCCTTCCCTCCCAGCAGGAAGGAGTTGGTCACCTCCTTGGATCTAAAGGGTGCCTAATTCCACGTCCCCATTTACCCAAATCGCAGATAACACTTGAAGTATTCTGTGGCAGGGCAGCATTATCAGTTCAGGGTACCCCTTTTCAGGCCGAGATCTTCCCTGCAGATACTCAAGAAGTTTATTTGCACAGAAGAGAAATCGATTTATACAACGTCTTGGAGCTTGGGTCAATAGTATTTTCTGCGAGGGCCTGTGAACCAAGCTGTTCTAATCAGAACGAATAATACAACCTCAGTGTATCACACCACTAATAAAGGAGTTCTGAAATCCTGTGCTCTGTCTGAAGAGGAACAAGTACTAGGGACTTGGCCATAGGGAACGGAGTAGATGTCTCTCTGAAACATCTACCAGGGATTTAAAACCGAGGCAGATGCCAGAACATTCTCTGTTGGATTGCCACAAGCAGAAGGTCCGCAATTCTAACTTTAAAATGTCTTCAAGAAATTAGGTTACACCCACCCTAGACATTTCTTCCACAATGCAGAACAAGATGCACTCTTACTAAGCAAGCCAGTACTAGCAATCGGACCCCATAGGCGCTGCCTTCTCAATGATGTGATCGAACATCTTTGCCTATGCCTTTCTGCTATTTTCTCACATTCCTATGTTGCTACAGAATGTCAAAGCAGACCTATTCGCTTAGTTATTTACCCCAGCATTGCTGCACTCTTTGTTACACAGACCTACTCCGTATGGCCTATCCAACACTCCCTTTCACGACTTGAAGTCACTGAATTTGACAGCTTGGTATCTGACCACCAAGAATTCGCCCACATGAACATTTCAGTAGATGGCAAAGCAATACTAGGCATGCACACATGCTTCAACCAAAAAAAACTACACTGCCAAATTTCTGTATATGGTGTAAGATCAAGGATTATAGCCACTTTTATACTGCTATTCCTATCTAACAGCTGTATCATGGTTGGATCTTGTAACACCCCATCTTTGTTTACTGACCGGATCATCATACAGTTGAATCAGGGCTTTTTTCCATAGCATTCCTCCGTTTGACGCTTCCAGTGCCATAAGAGCTCAACAAAATGCTCGCTGAACTGATGCTGCAGCCTTTAAATCCCATCTTCAAAGCAGATCTCAAATACTCTAATGGAAGCCAACACTTCTCTTCACTCTGACATCAGCAAGGATAGCGAGGAAGTCCCAGGCCTCGCATTAAAAGACCCATATAAGCACAAGATAAAAAAAGTTTTCCATGTGCAGCAACCCAGTGTTCGTGTCCTTGGGTTTCCATTAGTTAAAATTGGTCATTTGTCTCTCCCCTCTCTCGACCCCTTCACCATCGTCTGAGAGGACACTACATTCAAAGAATGTATGCTCATTATTATATGGACAGAACTATGAGCTTTTCTGCTCATTTGACTAACAAGTTAGGATGTGCCCTACTTCCAAACATGGCTTTGCCACACTCTTGCTCACATAATTGTTTTGCCACAAGAAAGGAAAGTGCTCCCTTGGGGGTGGGCGGAATTTGCGAAAGTGATTTTCGCAAATTATCGCGAAAATGTTAATCTCCACAAACAAGCGGAGATATCGCGAAGATGCGGAAGTTTTTTTCCTGCCTGTTCGGGGTATTTTCTGCGTGGTCGCGGCTCGCCAACTTACCCTTGCGGTTGGTCGCGGGCGCAGCCATCTTGTTTTTACTCTTCTCGCGGTGCATGATGGCGAGAAGAAAGACGTGATCGTGCGACCAATGACATTACTGCGGGCGCAAACTGTCGCGAGACAGCGCAAATGGCTACCAACAATCCAACATCTCGTGGAGAACGCGACCGGATCGGGAACTTGTCGGCGAACGCGGGGATTCAGGTAAGGCTATCGCGCGGGAGAATGTATTATTTTACAGAGCGAGCAAGAAACAAATTATCGCTAAGCTGCGGATTGCGGAAATTGACGTTTTCGCGCACCGCGGAACGCGAAAATGTCAAATTATCGCAATTTCCGCAAGCGGAACGGAAATTTAGGCCAGGCCTAGTAATCTACCAGAAATGTGTCTGTGACAGCTGCACTCTGTCTAGGAGTACCGCTTCCAGATATATTTGAGCAGCTATGTGGGAGAGCAGCCACCCATTCACTAAGCACGACTGCTTGAACTTGAATGCAGCAGGTAATTCTTCAGTGGGCCAAGGAGTCAAAGGCAACCTGCTTCCCGTTTATTGTGAAATTACACGTTCGAAGCATGTGTGCTATAGATACACATGCTGTGCATAAGTCCGCCATCTAGTGTTGAGCTCGGATGATTACAAGTTGTTTTTCTTGGAAGAACTTGTTCAATTCCTGAAATTGTGTGAATCCTCCCTTTGATGTTAGTGTGTATGGGCATCGACTCCATCTTTAGATATTTTTCCACTGACTGATTTGGATGCATGTAATCTTTTGCATGCCAGTTCGAGATGCTCTCCAGCTTCCTTTGGTTCGCTAACAAGGAGTTCAAATCAACGTTAATGTCCCGATTGTGTTGTTACACCTAGGTTGTGAGCAAATACATATTTGCGCGTCGTGGTCTTCGACTCACTTCCACGGCCTACGAGCCACGCCCAGTCGGGCCTCTTCGACTTCCCCAAAAATATTCGAGAATTAACTGCTGATGGAACATACTCCGTTCTGTTTGTCTGAATTGCCACTCTGTGTCCTCACACCGACCAGCATTCCATTTGCAATTTATGCCTCACATGATCATCGTGAGAAACTGAGGACTGCAGACCTTTTTGGTCCAAAAAAACACTCCGAGACCTACTCCAAGATATGCTGCGTAGATAGACAACTCACTAGACATCCTCAGTCGATACTGGGAAGAAGCTGAAACTTCAACAGCTCCAGAGGAATCATTGTCCACCCATGATTCCAGTTCTGACATAGAACAGGATTCAGCCAATCTCGATTTGGCTCAAAAACATCACTGTTTTTACAACTGTCCCCGATCCCAAAACTAAAAAAAAATCTGTTCTATCCGAAAAAATGCTTCCGGTCCGACACTGCAGAAAAATCATGGCATGCACTGACTTATAGATTCGGATGGCTCTCCCTTTGGCTCGGCACTGAAAGTTCAGCCGACAGCAGGGGCCTCCACTTGCTCCAATTCTGATTCGACAGTCCACCAAAAATCCACCTCAAAGACTAGGCTCACAGTGGTTCAGTTCTGACCACGCCGGTACCAAAACAAAAACCTTCATTGGCTCCGAAATGCTACATTTTGGCTGAAAATTCCACCCAAACCAATCCTCTGTTATGCAGGAACGGCGCAATCCAAAACCGAAAACACTGCAAATTCAACCTGGAACCAACAAGATAATTATCCAACCACAAAAGCCTCAATCACATAAAAGACAATTCGATCTTAATGAGCTCCTAGGAAGAAAAAGGACATTGCTTCTATCCCTTTGCATATTCCCTACTTACCTCTCCAGACCCACCTCCAGCCACTCCACAGCCTGATTCACCACAACATTCTGATGTTGGCCTTATACCGCCTCATTCACTTATAATTGATGAGGATGATAACATAGCAGAGGACACACATCCTGTGGATGCTTAGGATGTATTTGATATATATGACATAAAGCCTCAAAGGAATACAGACCTTTGCCCCACCGTCCATCACCACCAGATGGCTCTGCTCATCAGGATCTAATAGCTAGAGCTGCAGCTTTTCATAATGTGCCTTTTATATAGAGACCCAGTGGAAGATTGCTTCTTTTTTTTTTTTTTTTTTTTTTTTTAAACCGTTCATTACAAAACACATAAAAATATACAAAGATGGGCCTACAACCTTCCGGCCGGCCGCTAGTAAACAGGAGCATATGATACACATTGTAAAGCGTGCAGTGCGGCTGAGGAAGAAACACAGGAGTTAGTAGCGTTGATAGCAACCCCATCCGGACCACACTATACGGTTTCATTTTAAACTGAAAGAACAACCAAAAGAACAAACCCACAAGGCAATCCACAGTCAGAAATAGCAGCATGTGCTCCCCTAGAAGGGGGACCCTACCAGTCCATGGGAGTATCAAGAAGGGGAGGAAATTAGGGCTGGGTAAACAATGCCCGGAGCAACGGAAGAGGGATCAGCTAGGGGGATGGGGCTGGCGACCGATCGGGCAATAACGGCGGAGCACAAATCCCCCCGCGGTAGGCGTTCCAGGGGCCCCATACTTTCACCCATGTCCCAGGCTTACCTCTCGCCACATACACCACCTTTTCCCGAAACATGCACCAGTCCATATGTTCCTTCCAGGCCGAGACAGTCTGGGACCTCTGGGATCCCCACAGTTGAGCAATATCACGCTTGGCCACCATATATCCCAGAGTCACCCACCACGTCTGTGGCGCCGAGTAGTCAGCAGGTTCCCACACATTCAACAGGCATCTCCTAGCTTCGGGTAGCAGCACCACATGCGTAATCACACGCAGGACCTCATGCACACCACGCCAGAATCGCTCCACCTCCGGGCATTCCCACAATATATGCAGAAAGGTCCCCAAAGCACCACACCCACGCTTACACAACCCGTCCACAGCATAGCCCATACGCAGGAGCCTTGGCCCCGTCATGTAGACTCTGTGGAGTATCTTGAGCTGGACGAAGCGAAGGCGGGCCGGTATGGCCACCTCTTTCGGGGAGGCCAGATTGCTTCTTTTTTGAAACATCATCCCCTGCTCAAAGAGGGGATCACAATATTTACCAGTCCTTAAAGGATTGTTACGTCATGTAGATGACCTTTTTAAAGACCCTGCCAAGGCACAAATTATTATACCTAGTGGACAAAAAGTACAAGGCTGCACCATCTGATCCTTTATAAATGAGGGTACATTTAACATTAGACTCGCTAGTAGTGGCCATTGCATGCAAAAGAGCAAACCCCCAAACAACTCCTAATCAATGGCGTAATGCCAGCAGCCAGGCTCTTTTAGCTAGATACGATAGGGCCCATTGGGACGAGATGGAGGAGCTCATCCAACATCCTCCAGAATCGTTTTGAAATGAATGAGGGAATCCCCGTCCCTAACAATTTAATTAAACGCACACTAGACTCTGCGGACACTGCAGCCAGAGATATAAATAAACACCAGTGTCCTTTTACGTAGACATGCTTGCCTGTGTGTCTCAGGTTTTAAACCTGAAGTGCAACAAGCAATTCTCAATCTCCCCTTTGACAAAGAGCGCCTCTTTGGTCCTCATATGGACACCTACTTGAGAAAATGAAAAGCCACACTGAGGTCGCCAAATCAACTTGCACATATTGGGTGGTCCTTTCGTATGCCCAATTAGAAACGTGCGTTTGTGTCTATCTGTTTGTGTATATGTGTGTGTGTATATATCTGTGTGTATATATGTGTGTATATACGTCTGTGTATATATCTGCGTGTCTATATATGTATATATTCCCCTTTACTCAGCCCAAACCCGCTCCTACGGCTATAACCCCCCCCCCCCCCCCCGCCCAAAGAAATCTCTACACCCGTCCCTCTTCCTTCTCAATCCAAATAACTGACTAACATATCCACCACTCAAATTACTTTAATTTCACTATACTAATTCACCACTAATCCTTTATGGGTTCTGGCGTAGCGTGCTACTCGCCGAAAAAAAAGCACTTGGATGCCTAGGGTAGTAATGTAATTACAATACTGTGTGTGTGTGTATATATCGGTGTGTGTGTGTGTTTATAGGTATGTGTATATACTTTGATTGATTAACACAGGTTAAATTAACCTTCTAGTTAGGTGGATGTCAGTGACATTCACGTTTTGAGCTAAAAAAAAGACATTAGCCAGCTTACTTTTGCAGGGCGAACTATAACTTGCTCCCTGGCATGCAACGCTTATGACCTCCCATATTGCATCACTCATGGCATGTTCAATGACCTCTCAAATGACATCACATGAGTGCCCCCCTTCCCTGAATTAGAGTGGGGTAAGAAGAAATTCCCACTTAAAGAAATGACCAACTGCAGAACCACCAATGTGATTTACCTCATTCAATATCCTTGCAAAAAGGGCTATGTAGGCGAAACAAGCAGGGAATTTAGTACGAGGTTCAGTGAGCACAAATCGGCCATCTGTAACAAACAAATGGAAACTCCCATGGTCGCACATAGGCTGGACCAACAACATTCAGTGCAAGACCTGAAATGGATGATATTGGAACTAATCCATCATCCCAAGAATGGCAACATTGACGCAGCAAGACGGAAGAGAAGTATTTTTGATCTATACGTATCAAACAGCAATCACAGACCTTATTGAATCTCTCCCCTGGGAGAATGCCATAACGTGAGTTGGATGATTCCCATATCTAGAGAGCTTTTAGGAGGCCAGCCATGGTCAACACTGCTATATGTATGTACCACTGGACCTATTCTGACTTTAATACACCCTTTGGTTAGAGTTGTATATCTGACTGTAGGGACCCGTGGCCCTTTTGTCCTTTGTGTTCTCTTCAGGGGTTTTCAATGTTCATAGTCGTATTGATTAATTTTCTCCATTCAGTCAATATGAAGGGCTCTGACCCGTCAGGATATCAGGGTCACTTACTACCAATTTGTAACCTATGGTTGACCCCTTCAAAAGTCACATGATCCCATTAGTATCTATTTTAGCGTGGTACATAGCCTGATTGCCCAGCCTGGGTTCCCTGACAGTGTGACCAGACTAGACCATAAACCTCATTAGTCTGTCTTAATGTAAGGGTCATAAGCCATTTTGGATTTACCCTGGCCCTCACCACGACCTATAAATATGTGGGATGCTGTTCACCCAATGCACCTTGACCACTAGTGGGAGTCCTTTTTATTATGGCACTGGTACGTTACATACAGTCCTTAATTTTTTATTTTGGGATTTGAGCCTGTACCTAACAAGGCTCCCACCGGGGACGCTTTGTTGTATCGCCCCCGTCCCACCTTAAGATGGCCACCTCATTTTTCCCGGGCCTTTATCATGACCAATATATATGTGGGACTTTGTTCACTTAACTCGCCTTGCCCACCAGTGGAGTAGTACTTCTCATCATGGCACCGGTACGATATATAGTCCTTTGAAAAACGGACTAGTGCCTGTACATAATATGGCTGCCACTGGACACAGTTTACGGTTTCCGTTTCACCTCAAGATGGCCGCCATTTTTTCTCCAGGAATATCAAGTTACCGTACCAGCTCCTCTCCTCATGTGTGGGTAATCAACTCATCCAACCTTTACGAGATACCTTATATAAGGATTGGGTTCCTTTAGTCTTAAACCATCTGCGGAAACTGAGTCCAGAGGTGAGGTCTACACATATCGATACTCTACTAAGTACCCACAGAATACTCTGGGAGCATAATAGGGCAGCAGAGACCGTCTTCGCCTCTTGCTAGGTGTTTATCCTAAAGCTTGCTTTTTAATCTTGCGACCTGTAGATCCATTAATTTCTCTACTGTGGACTCTGGCCCTCTAACCGCCGGGGGAGTAACAGTCCAGGACATAGTTTGGCACAGCCCTGTAAGTATTCCCGTCCCGAATAGACATAGAGGAGGGCTTTGGGGGTTAGTTCATTTAGTTTCCTAAGTATTGCCTCTTATTTTTGTCTTTTAGAGATCAGTCATGTGACACATTTTTAACGGCAGGGAGACTATACAGGAAGACCGTCTTTTGACTTAGTCTGATCTTTATATGATAAGTAAGTTAATTCTTACTATCGACCTTGTGAGTTATTTTATTATGTATGGGATGTTAGATTTATTTTCCTAAACTCTTTCAGTATTTACAGCGTTACCGTGATGGCCATGTTTCATTCATCGTTATCTATAAGGTGCCACGTTGGCCAACTAAATTCATAGTCACTTGTACTTGAAGACCGACGGACTGACTATTTAATTATAGGCAGAACTTCCCTGCTCTCCTCAACATTCTTGGTCTAAATGATAGAAGTAGGGTTAACCACTAATTATCATTCTTTTGTCTTTTTTATAGACCAGCTGATCTCACAAATATTAGACCTTTCTAACCTCTAGATGTCCGCTTACTGGTTGGACTCATAAGCGTAATAGCCCCTGTGCCCCGGGACTCTATTTGTCTCTGAGACCCTGCGGCGCATACTTGGAATCCTGAGACAGTATGTATATTCTGTACCATTGCCTTTTCTTCTCTCCTTTGATTTTTTTCCTTCATTCCCCTTAATTTTTATTCAGTCTCTTTCCTCTTATTTTAATATACTCTGTATCACTAGGTTTATTAGGACTGTTGTATGAAAGGTGACTGCTTTGACTATACTCGCACTATTTTTCGTCTTGGTTTTTTAGATCTAACTCGCTTACTTAATTTCTCAATTGTTTAGAAATTCAGATATATTGTATTAAATGTATTGCTTACTTGTTCCCACAGACTTGTGTTTTATATTGTACTGAGCCCTGGTGTACTATGATATATGGACACAGCATACAAATTCAGTACATGGTACCTGCAAAACGCGTGTCGGCGCATTTTTTCGGTGGTTTTTACATTTTGTATTTAATGTTTGTATGTTCATTGCAACCCACTGTAGTATAGTTTCACTGTTTTTGTCGGTCTCGGTTATTGTGGAGACATGTACTCATTGTATGATTTTTTTTTTCCTGTGTATATTTTGGAGCTCCTTTATGATCTATGTACATATGTTATGTTGTGAATTGTTCACTATATGTAGTATGTCAGAATATGTAATTTTATAAAGATATATATATAAGAAATACCTCCACAAATGTTATATATTTTTTTTATAATTTATCTAAATCACTTGCTTTGTGGGATATATTTTTCTGGGTGTATTACAGATTACGAAGAACATTGAGAGGGGGAGTGTGTGTGTTTTCTTAAGTCTTTTTTTCCCTGGTTGCTTCCCCCTCATATTGTGCTTTTTCAGGGGCCCTCTTATGTGTTCTTTATGCCGCCCTTCCCTGAGCCTCATTAGGCCATGGGGACTCAATGCCCCAGGGATATATATATTTATATATATATCTTTTTTTTTTTTTAAGGCCAGGGCCATATTTGTTTTCCAAAGGGGAGTGAGGCCACGTGGCTCCCCTCTCCAAGCCCCATTAGCCGCTGAGGACCCCACCCCCGGTCTAGGTATGTTTTCTATGGGTAGGGGGTGTTTGGCCCCCTCCCCCAAGCTGTTTTCTGCCCTGGGAACCCCATCCCCCATAGCCCAATCTGTTAATTGGGGAGGGGGCAGTAATCCCCCCCTCCCCCCCCCCCCCCCCCCCCCCCCCCAAGCCTTAAAAAGGCTCTGTGGACCCCAGGGCTATTTTTTTCTTTTAAAGGGGAGGGGGGACCACTGCCTGCATCATTCCTTGGCCTCTGCAGAGAATGCTTAGAGGTCATACATGTGTGCCAATAATGTCATGGCAGAGAGGCCAGTCATAGGGAATTAATTGACAACCGAGCACCTTGAAGAAGTTTAAAGAGATGTCCAGAATCGTAAAGGGTGCCCCGGAATCGAAGGTGCTGCAGGCCATGTGAAAGGCATTAGGCATTAGTGCGCTACACACATCTTTGATAACATAACACAACGTTTCAGTAAGTCTGTACAACTTTGCAGATTAGTTTTTCTCTACAAGTATCCTTTTCTCAGGGCTGTTCCCTATATAATAGCACTGCTGATGAGACGAACACTAACCAGGAGAGCTGGCGCCACGGCCTTCATTTACCGGGTTAGGACGCCCACTGAACGATGAGATCCACGCGGGGCATGCTGGGACCTCTATCACAGTGCAGCCCTGAAAGGCACTGACCTCTGTCCTACGGGTGCCATTTTTGTTACACCTGTTCAAGCTGGACAGTCGCTGCTGAGTGGATGTTCATTATTAACTATTAATATTGCTGTTATTATAATAACTATAATAATGCTGCACATTCTTTTTATTATTGCTGTCATTATAGTAACCGATAATAACGATGCAAACAATAATAAAAAAATATTTATAAAGATATTGTCCTGAATTACTATCCTTATTAATGATTATTCTTATTGATAATAGTAATTTTAATGGGGTGAATTATTTTTATCATCATCATGGACTTAGGGGTGTTTCATGCTCCGGACGTAGCCTACAGCTGGGCGCCAGCACCATTTTTGTAGTTCTGCGCAGCCTTTTAACATACTAAAAAAGACAAACCCCCACACCGCATCCATTTGTTGACTGGAAGACTAGCTTTGGGCCCACGTGTCCCGGCAACGAGGAGACTTCTACTCACCTTACACGTCACGTGTGCGCTAGGGTTGTGCTTTCTGGGACTTGTAGTCGTGCTTTTCCAGTTTGAAGCGCATCAATTGCATCATGTGGCTGCCTGATAGTTGCGTAAGATAAATAAGCAACAACTATGGCTTCGTTGTATACAATATTGAAAATGCTTTGTGGTGGTCAACGGGGGTAAAAGATATTGTCATTTACAACGCCATTACTTGATTAATGCTTCACGAACGGGAAAAAAACTAACTTTCATTGCCAATAGCCCAAAACAATGTAATTGCGAGACCTAATGCATTGTAAATGCTTGTTGTTTTAGCCATGCCTAAAGAAGTCTGTAGAAAATGCATGGGGATTTTGCATTTTGGGATCCCTCTTTTTCTTGGCCCCCGCTTGACAGATCACCCCAAAGCTTTCCATGCACAAACTAGTAAAAAAGTAGCACCTTTTTGGAACGTTTAGTGGAGATTTGTCAAACGGAGCCAAATTCATTAGACAAAGGGACTTCCATGGGGACAGTTTCTTCACAAAATTTAGCATATTGTACATGGATGACCTGGAGTCATTTTCTCTGACACTAATCCTTTCAGAGCATATGCTGCTCTCTGGAAGAGATCTATAGATGACATCGTTATGACTTGGGAGCTAACTTTCAGACACTATTATTTCACACATGGTTAACAAACTGTAATGCTATTGGATTCACTATGCAGTTCCATCAATAAAAAAAATATTTCCTGCACTTTTCAGTTTGTGTTGAAAATGAGCATCTCTACACTACCCTTTATAAGAAGCCCACGGAGACAAACACATTCCTGGCATACAACAGTCATCATCCACACACTCTTAAGAGACTCACTACCGTATAGTCAATTGTTAAGATTAAGGTGAATTCTTCAGTAGAGATCTTAACCATCAAGTTACTTGAATATGGCTATCCCAACTGCTTGATTAGACGCTCTGCTAAGAGCATGGTACTGCCCGTGTGAGACTATACTAACCCTCATGAAAACGGGAATCCAATAGACTTGTCTGCGTCACTACTTTCTATCCAAGTTAACTTAATTTCCAAAAGCATTAAAAAAAGGGTATATTTTAGCAGCTGTAGACCTTGCATTAGGACCACCTAGACTGGCTCGCACCAATACTAAGTGTTTTCGCCCCCCCACCCACTCCCCCAGAAAAAGGGCACTGCAAATGCAGACAATGTAGTCTAATTTTTTCATTAAGACAAAGGAATTAAGCATATCTGAAAGAAACACGCTAGTTAGATTCCTCACCTTGGAATATCCCCAGGCGTCCGGCTGGATCCAGAAAGATTGTTCGTCAGCAATACCCTTGCGCGTCGCTAGGCGTCCTCTGCGGCCGTCGGCGTCATGCGCCGGGATGATGTCGGAGTATTTAGACGCCGCCTTCGCGCGCTGACGTCAATTCTTCTTTTTTCCGCGCCAGACAGCGCCAATCCGGGAAGAGCATACCCTTTTAGTCATTTTTTGACTAAACTTTTTGACTCTTTTGGTCGACTCGTCTCTGGTGCCAGTAGGATGCCTGGTTTCAAGCCCTGTGACTCCCGTCACCGACTGATGTCTGTTACGGACCACCAACACCGGTGCCTCTACTGCCTTGGGGCCGACCACGATTCCGAGTCGTGCCTCGACTGCCGGTCCCGGACTTCGAAGGCTAGGCGGGAGCGGTCCCACAAGCTACTGGAGTTGCGGCAGTCTGCTCCGCGCCGTTCATGGTCCCGGTCCAGGAGAAGGTCGTGGGACCGGTCGCAGAGCCGCAGTCACCACCACCACCACTCGTCTGGTTCCAAGTCTTCAGGTAGGTCGAAGCATAGTAAGAAGTCCAAGAGGCGACATCGCTCTTCGGGCTCCCCTCACTGGTCGAGCGACTCGGCTGAGGGTTCAGGTGGTACCACCTGCGCAGCACTGTTGGAGCCGCAGGAGTTGCATCCGTCCCCATACCTGCCGGTCCCTGGGACCGACGCGACTCCGGCGGAGGTCAGTGCCTTACTCTCGGCCATGAGGGGCCTGGCTCCGGCGTCTATGCCTGTCGGCGCGCCTTCGGAACCCGCGGGCTCGACTGGGAGGCCTAGCGAGGCGGCGGCTCTGGGCCAGTTGCCGACTTCGGTCCCAAAGCCGCAGGTCCCCGTGGGAACCAGGCCTGGATACCAGTCGGCGCCGATTGACCTCACGACCCCTCCGCCAGTACCACCTCCGGCGCCGCCTTTGGACGACGCCTTTCCCTGGTTCAGTCCCGGTCCTGGCCCGGCGTCGGAGCAGCGGCGCGTCCGACGCCGATGGGTAGCTATTTCATCTTCTGCCTGGCTCTGATCATTCCACCTGTCTACCAGGAATCGGATGACGGTGATGACTGGGAGGGGTCTGAGGACCCTCTGGCCCAGCAGGGCCAGTTATCACAGGACTGGGCAGATAATTTGGGGGATGCCAGTGGTCTTGATACCTCCCCTGACACTGGCTTCATCTCCTCTGACCGTGACTTCGGAGGAAGGTGCTGCTTTTTCTGTGGTGCTGCGCAAAGCGGCCGAAGCCCTTGGGCTAGAGCTGCCTGCTGTGGCTGTGAGGACTAACCTCCTCACCGAGGTGCTCCAACAGTCAGCAAGCTCCTCGGAGCCTCTGCTGCAGTTTAATGAAGCACTACTGGACGTTTTGAAGGGCATATGGTCCAAGCCCTCCACAGTACCTCCTGTGGACCGGAACGTAGCCCGGAGCCACCGCCCTGCACCGTGCGACCCCCAGCTTTCTGTCCCTGCAACCCACGCCCGAGAGCCTGGTTATCCAGGCTTAGACTTCCCAGACCTCCTTCCCGTCCGCTCCCCCGTATCGGGAATCCAAGAGACTTGAGCAGTTTGATAAGAAGCTGTTCTTCTCCCTTAGTTTGGGACTATGGTCTTTTAACACCGCTTGTCTCTTGGACCGTTACTCCCACTCCCTGTGGGATACGTGGAGGACGTGCTGCCTCAGTGTCCGGAGGAGGCTCGGACACGGCTCGCCCAGGCTCTTGCTGAGGGGGCGGGATGCAGTCTGGCACGGTATCAGATGTGGACTGGACACTACGGACTTGCTGGGTAGGGCGATGTCGACCACAGTGGCGCTCCGCCGCCACACCTGGCTGCGGTCCACGAGTTTTTCAGGGGATGTCCAGAGCACCCTCATGGACATGCCCTTCGATGGCAGTCGCCTTGTTGGCGACAAGGCGGATAGTGCGCTGGTGCGCTTTAAGGACTCCCGGCATACGGCCAAGTCCTTGGGCCTCTTGGCCCCGCGCCCGCAACCTTCCGCTTTTCGCCCCTTTCGTGGCCAAGGAAGGGGCGCCCCCTCACATCTGCCTAGCCACAGGCTGCAGAAACAACCTCCACATGGTCGCGGACGTAGATTCCGCCGAGGCGGTACAGGGGAACAACGTGCCGGTCAGTCCACATCTACCCCGGCAGCATCCACCTCAAAGCCCTCCTAGTCCATGCTTTCAAGCCCATTCCACGCCAGTGGGAGGCAGATTTCACCATCACCTGCTCCACTGGCGTTCCATCACATTGTCCGAAGGGGCTACTCCCTCCCCTTCGAGGCGACCCCTCCAGCCATGCCACTGCAGTACCACCGCATGTCGGGGGATCACTTGAAACTTCTACAGGAGCAAGTTACGGCCCTCTTGGCCAAGGGGGCCATCAAGCGCAATCCTGGTCCAGAAATAGGTCGTGGTTGTTACTACTTTCTGGTTCCCAAGAAGGGCAAAGGGGGCCTGCGCCCTATCTTGGACCACAGGAGCTTCAACGCCTGCCTCCGCAAGGAGAAGTTCAAGATGCTCACCTTAGCTCAGGTTCTGGCTGCACTAGACCCTGGAGACTGGATGGTAGCGTTGGACTTGCAGGACGCATATTTCCACATCCCCGTCCTGCCGGCCCACCGTCGTTACCTGCGGTTCACGGTGGGCCAGGAGCATTTTCAGTTTACTGTGCTCCCCTTTGGCCTCACCAGTGCCCCTCGAGTGTTCACGAAAGTCATGGCGGTGGTTGCAGCTCATCTGCGCAGATTGGGGGTTCCAGTCTTCCCCTGTCTCGACGACTGGTTGTTGAAGGTGGGCTCGCCCCAGGCAATCGTCTCCCTCCTCCAGACTAGGGCCGACCTCCTGCATTTGCTGGGGTTCTCCATCAATGTGCCGATGTCGCATCTGAGTCCCTCCCAGAAGCTCCTCTTTATCGGAGCGGTTCTGGACTCTGCGCAGTTCTGGGCTTATCCTCCGGAACAGCGGGTCTGGGATATTCAGGCTCTGATTCCCATCTTTTGGCCTCTGTCCCGGGTTTCGGTCAGATTGGTGCTGCGGCTTCTGGGTCTGATGGCCTCCTGCATCCTGTTGGTGCATCATTCTAGATCGCGAATGTGGGCTCTGCAGTGGGACCTGAAGTTTCAGTGGGCCCAGCATCGAGGCAACCTGTCAGACCACGTCCCGATCTTGGAGGGCACTGCAAGACAGTTGCAGTGGTGGCTTACGGACCGCGATTGGGTCAGTGGCAGATCCCTCTCCCTACCCCAACCGGAGCACATAGTGTTGACTGATGCGTCCCTCCTTGGATGGGGGGGGGGGCCACATGGGAGAGGCGGAGATCAGAGGCCTCTGGTCTCCGGCAGAGTCCCGGCTCCATATCAACCTTCTGGAGCTGAGGGCGATCCAACTTGCACTGAAGGCATTCCTTCCCTCTGTCTGGGGAAGTGTGGTGCAGGTGTTCATGGACAACACCACCGCCATGTGGTACTGCAACAAACAGGGCGGGGTGGGGTCGTGGACCCTTTGTCAGGAGGCTCTGCACCTCTGGACATGGCTGGAACATCAGGGCATCACCCTGGTGGTTCAACATCTGGCAGGCTCTCAACGCCAGAGCAGACTAACTCAGCCGCCGGTGCATGATGGATCACGAATGGCGTCTAAACTCGGACGTGGCGCAAGGCCTCTTTCGGCAGTGGGGAGAGCCTTGGTTAGATCTATTCGCCACCGAAGAGAACGCGCAATGTCATCAGTTCTGCCCGTTGGAGTTTCCAAGGCGGCACTCATTCGGGGACGACTTTCTTCGCGAGTGGAGTTGCGGTCTGTTGTGCGCCTTTCTGCCTATACCACGCGCGACCGGGCTCAAGTCATCTTAGTGGCTCCGGATTGGGCACGAAGGTACTGGTATCCCGAGCTACTCAGTCTGTCAATCGATCCCCCGATACCTTCTGTCGCAGCAGCAGGGGACGGTCCTCCACCCAAACCTGTCCAGTCTCCACCTCCATGCGTGGAGATTGAGCGGCGACAGTTGATGCCATTTGACTTGCCTCCTGGAGTCTGTGATGATTCTGGCAGCCAGGTGTCCCTCCACAAAATCGGTATACGCCTGCAGGTGGAACAAATTTGTGGCATGGTGCACAGCAAAGGCTGTGGAGCCCCTTTCTGCCCCTCTTTCTGAGGTTCTCCTCTTTCTTCTTTCTTTGGCCCAGCAGGGCTCTGCTCTGGGCACCCTAAAAGGTTATCTCTCTGCTATTTCTGCTTTCTTACGGCTTCCTGATCAGCCTTCTCTTTTCAAATCCCCTGTTTCTCGCTTCTTTAAAGGCATTACTCACATTTTTCCTCCTGTCCCTTTCGTAATGCCTCAGTGGGATTTGAATCTGGTTTTGACGTTTCTGATGTGCGCTCCCTTTGAGCCACTTCATAATTGTCCCCTTCGTCTCTTGACGCTTAAGACTACTATCCTGGTAGCCATCACCTCTGCTAGAAGGGTGAGTGAGCTCCAGGCTCTCTTCTAAGCCTCCTTTTCTTTCTGTCCATCCGGACAAAGTTGTTCTCAGGACTCGCCCTTCCTTTCTCCCTAAGGTGGTAACTGCCTTTCACATCGGGCAGTCTGTTATGTTGCCTACCTTCTTTCCGCATCCTTCGAAAGAGGAAGAGAGACTCCACCGTCTGGACCCAAAACGGGCGCTGTCCTTTTATTTGGACCGCACCAAGCAGTTCCGGGTGGACGACCATCTCTTTGTTGGCTACGTGGGTGCTAAGAAGGGACGAGCGGTGCACAAGCGGACCATCTCTCGGGTCGTTTTGTGTATCAAAGCTTGTTACTCCTTGGCTAAAAAGGAACCTCCTGTAGGACTGAGGGCCCATGCCACTCGGGCCACAGCAGCGACTACTGCCGTGGGCCGCGGAGTCCCCTTGCAGGACGTCTGTCGGGCAGCAACGTGGGCCTCGCTGCACACGTTTGCAAAACATTATTGCCTGGACAGCCAAGTCCGGAGAGACTGCTTCTTTGGCCGTTCTGTTCTCCAGGACTTTCTGGTGTGATCTTCGTTCGCAGACCCACCACCGGGGTTGGTATTTCTGGGGTATCTATTCTAAGGTGAGGAATCTAACTAACGTGTTTCTTTCAGAAGAACAAGTTACTTACCTTCGGTAACGATATATCTGTAAGAAACATTAGATTCCTCACCGACCCACCCATCCTCCCCGTTCTGCGAACCAATATCTAGGGTTGAGGTTATCCCTTTCAGGGCCCTAGCATTTTTTGGCACCAGTGTCAGTCTCTTGCATGGCTCTGCATTCCTGGCGCGGTAAGCTATGTACAAGAACGGACGTCAGCGCGAGGGCGGCGTCTACGTACTCCGTCATCCCAGCGCATGACGCCGACGACGGACGCGGAGCAAGGATATTGCTGACAATCTTTCCGGATCCAGCCTGACGCCTGGGGATATTTTAAGGTGAGGAATCTAACGAACTAATGTTTCTTACAGACGTATCATTACCGAAGGTAAGTAACTTGTTCTTTTTTAAAAAAATATTTTTATTGACAACACAAATAAATCAGAAACCAAAGATTAGCTGATAATAGTAGCATATACATTTGATATCAAGTAGTCCATGTAAATATATAAACATTAAAGACTTAAAGGGAAAGATTAAAGTAAAGTTCCCCACATTCTATGAAATTTTTTCATTGATTTCAATCCCCTCGTTTTGGCAATAGCACGTTCCATAGTATAAATTTCATTAATCAAGAACCACCATTCCAGAATATGTGGAGGTTTCTGGGAAATCCAGGCCCTAGCAATAGTCAATCGAGCACAAGAAAATAATACTGTTAACAAATCTTTATGTGGGCAATTCACAGATTGTATATCTAATAATACAGATAATGGCGAGAGAGAACCAAAAACAATTTGTTTTTGCGATAAAATATTTTCGAATCCGGCCCAGAACTCAGACAAGGCTGGACATGAGAAAAATGTGTAATACCAGCCACCAAAAGGTCGCATTTGGGACACTTGGAGCGTTCACTTGATGAGTTTTGGGACCAATTGGAAATTCTTAGCGGGGTATAGTATAAAAAGCAGATGGTTTTGTATAACTGAATCCTCAGGCTCGAAGATTGTACCACTTTGTTAATATTACACAGTGAGGCCGAGATTTTGGTAGAGGTGATGTTAGTCCCTAATCTAGTTGTCCATTTCAGAGCAATTTTTGGACAGTTATCTTCTTTGAAATTATTTAAACATCTGTAACCCCTGCTAATTAGTGATTTCTGATTTTCCGAGTAGAAGCAGGTCCATAGATCTGGGTCCGAAATTTGGTTGATTTTCATCTTGCAAACCAAATAGTCTCGAATTTGCATATATTTAAATCGCATTGCTTCAGTTAAATTAAAGAGAAGTTTAAGCGCAGTGAAATCTAAAAAGCCTTGAGTACCATAAAGGTCCCCCAAAAAATTGATACCCGAATTGGCCCAGAAAACCCCAAGTCAGTCATTGAATATTCCTGGTAGCCCAGGGTTACCCCATAAAGAAAGCTTTGGATGAAAAAGAGAAGTCATACATGTAGTTAATAAAGATTTCCAAACCGCAACTATCTCTCTCGCGGTCTTGAATTTGACCCTTTTAAAATAGTTAGGGTCATTTACTCTTGCGAGGAATCGATTAGTCAGTGCCCAACATAAATTGGTGGTAATAGTATTGGCTATTGGGGTTAAATAGACTACGAAGGCGACCGAAAAAGGTTGCCAGAAAATATAATTTAAAGTCGGGGAAGTTTAATCCACCTTTGTTGGTTGGTAATTTAAGCAGAGCAAGCGATCTTCTAGCTTTCTTATACCCCCAGATATAGCTACTTAACATCCCGTATAGTTTTTTGAAAAAGGAATTACTAACGCGTAAGGGTATAGACCTAGATAAATATACAAATTTGGGGAGTATCTTCATTTTGATTAAGTTCCGGCCTATCAAACTTAAAGGTATTTTGTGCCATTTAAGTAGGCCAGCAATTTCTTTCAATAAGACATCATAATTGAGGGTGTTTGTCGTTTATTTTGGCTGATATTTTAACACCTAGATACGTCGCCACTCGACAGGTACCTTGGACAGGAGTCAATGGTTTATAGTTTAATATTACCTGTGTTTTATTTAAATTTAATTTGTATCTTGAAATGAATCCAAAAGCATTAGATTCTTCAATTATCGTTGAGCGCTTTTACTACATCAGTGGAGTATATGGCAATATCATCGGCGTAGGCTGTGATTTTCAAAGTGTTAGGACCGAATTCCGACGGGATAATATGAGGTTGAGTTTGTAATGAATTTATAAATGGTTCCATAGAAAGCGCGAACAGCAGGGGTGAGAGCGGACACCCCTGCCGCGTACCCCTAAGTATTTTAAAGCCTGGAGAGATCATACCTGCATAGCTAATTTGGGCAATTGGGGAGTCATATAGAGCCTGTATCCATCTTAAATATTGGCCTTTAAAACCGTACGCCTTCATTACAGCCCAGAGGTAATCCCACCCGACTCGGTCAAATGCCTTTTCAGCATCTAAAAGTATCATACCGAGTCGGGTGGAATTAGTTGCTGCTACATCAAAAGCAGTGATTGCCATATTAACATGGGCTGTAGTGTCTCTGCCGATAATAAATCCATGTTGTTGTGGATTAACTAGCTTAGGCATGTAAGGAGCCAGTCGGAGTGCAAGAATTTTAGAAAATACTTTGGCGTCCACTTTAATAAGTGAGATAGGCCTGTAAGAGCCACACTCCAGCAGGTTTGTGGTTTTTTTTTTTAGAAAAAACATGATCTTAGCAGAATTCCAAGAATTTGGAACCTTCCATGTTAGACCAATCTAGTTGATTACTAGGCAGAGAAGAGAGAGTATTTCATCAATACATATTTTATAAAGTTCTATAGGGAGTGTATCTTCTCCGGCAGCCTTACCAGACGGAAGAGAAGTAATTGCCGTTCTGATTTCGGCAGTGGTAACATTCTCCCCTAATTGCCCATTATGTTCAATTTCTATATTGTTGGTGACATTATTACCGATGTATGCTTGAATATTGTGTAGTGTAGGGTTATTTTCCGGGGTGTATAAATGACTATAATACTTAACGAATTGTTCCATTATATGTATGGGTTGATTATAAATAGTGTTATTAGGTCCCTTAATAGATTTGATTATTGTCTTAGCTTTGTCATCCGCAACTTTGTACGCCAAAATCTTACCGATTTTATCGCCACTCTCATATTGAGAGATTTTAAATTTTTGTAATGTTACACTGGCTCGCTCTCTAAACATTTTTGGTAGCAGATCGAAGACTAATTAATTCTAGTCCTAGTTTGTCCGTATCTAGTGAGCCTTGTATAAGAGCGTCTGCTAGCTGACTTTCTAGCAACAAAATTTTGGACGCCATAATCTTAACCTCTTTGTGGCGTTTTGAGTTTTGTGTAAGAATAAACTGTTGTGTAAATCCTCTTATGGTGCCCTTACAGGCGTCCCATACATGGATTGGAGAGGTAGAATGTAGATTTATTTCAATAAATTCAGAGATATGTTCTTTGAGTTGTAGTATAAATTCTGAGTCTGAAAAAAGATACCTGGGAAATGAAAATAGTCTTATCTTCTTGAGATTGTGTTAAAAATAAAAAGAATGGGATTGTGGTCTGAGGTGAGTCTTGGGCAAATATTATTTATTTATTTATTTCGCGATTTTTATTGCGCAAACAAATACCCGAAGGTGTCTCGGCGCATGTGACAAAAACGAGAGACCAAACCGCAGGATTACTGATTGAACAGCCATGTCTTTAAGAGCCTACGAAAGCTTATCAAATTGGGGGCAGTTTTTATGGTGAGTGGCAAAAGGTTCCAGAGTTTAGGTGTGGCAACCAGGAAGTGCCTGTCTCCCCAGGTTGCCGTTCTCGTGCGAGGTAACTGAAGCAGGCAGGAGTTGGCGGATCTCAGCTGTCTCTTGGGGCTGTACAACTGGAATGCTTCAATCAGAAACTTTGGACCGACGCCATGCACTGCCTTATAGGCAATGCAGAGGGCCTTGAATTTAATGCGGCCCTCTACTCTTAGCCAATGCAGGTGACGAATGGCTGGAGTAGTTGGCTGGCGGCGGGGGATGTCAAGAAGAATTCTTGCAGCAGCATTTTGTATGGACTGCAACTTAGATAGAACGAGTTTCTGAGTATTAAGGAAGAGGGCGTTCCCATAATCGATTTTGGAAAACACTAGGGTAGAGACCAGGGCCTTCCCAGCTGAGGTGGGAAGGTAAGGCAGTATTTTCCTAATTTTCTTTAAAATAAAGAACGCAGATGACACAACCTTGTTGACATGAAGGTTGAATGACAGCTTGCTGTCAAAAATGACTCCCAGGTTTCTGGCCTTATCAACTGGGACAGGAGGAGAGCCCAGCTGGTCAGGCCACCAGGCAGAAGACCAAACCGGGGAGAGATTACCAAAGGTCATGACCTCGGTTTTGTCCGAGTTAAGCCTCAGACAGTTGGAGGACATCCAGGTACTGACAGCAAGCATGGCGCTTTGGAAATTAGCTGCCACCGCTGGGCCGTCCTTGTGTATTGCCAGAACCAGTTGGGTGTCATCTGCGTAGGATGTAAGTCGCAGCCCATGGGCCTTTATTACCCTCGCTAAGTCTGCTACATAGATATTAAATAGCGTTGGACTTAGCGAGGGGCCCTGTGGGACTCCACAGGGGAGTGCAGAGACAGGAGAATAGAAGTTACCCAACTTCACTGTCTGGGTACGGTAGGCAAGAGAAGATGAGATTTCTAGCCATACCGTTTATCCCCAGGGCTGTGACACGGTCGACCAGAATATCATGGTCGACCGTGTCAAAGGCTGCTGACAAATCCAGCAGAATCAGGACAGCCGCACCTCCCTGGTCCATAATGGCTCTAATCTCATCTGAAGCTTTTATTAAAGCTGTCTCAGTTCCATGACCTTTCCTAAAGCCAAACTGTGTTTCGTCGAGGTTGGTGAGTATCGAACTCTGAGAGTTGTTTATTCATCAGAGATTCGCATATTTTGGCAGGAAAGGGGAGACCCGCTATTGGTCTATAGCTGGCCAGAGCTGTGGGGTCCAGGGAGGGTTTCTTCAGGAGACGTTTGATCACGGCCTTCTTCCAAAGATCTGGATAGTGACCAGTTTGAAATGCGGTGTCACAGATTTTCATAAGTGGATAAGAGATCACCTCGCTAAGGTTAGCCATCACTGAAGGAGGGCAGGGGTCTAAGGGGGAACCAGACTTGGTAGTAAAGATAAGTCTGCTGATTTGATCTTGCGTAATGGGAGCAAAGGAAGAGAAGGGATCATGATCCGTGGCAGGTTCTACACCACTGCAGACTCTGGATCTTGTCTCTGCGTTACCTGCAAAGGATGGGTATAGATCTGCTACCTTAGTGGTGAAAAAGCTGGACAGAGCATTAGAGAGACTGAGAGGGTTCGACCCCAGGTCCCGTAGAGGGGATGGACAGAGTGGTGACCACTGAAAACAGTTCTCTAGCAGAGTTGCTGGCATTCTCGATTTGAGCCGAGAAAAATGCACTTTTTCGGGCAATGATAGCCTTTTTGTATATTGTCAGGGCGTCTTTGTAGGAATGCTTGGCTATGGGGCAGTAAAATTTCCTCCAGCGCCTTTCTAAGTTCCTGCAATGTTGTCGGTGGAGCCTAAGCTCTTCGGTATACCAAACCGCCGAAGGGGATAATCTGTTAGGTCGCGTAAACTTCTCCGGCGCCACCTGATCAGCAGCATTCCGAATCCAGTCTTGGAATTCGGAGGCTGAGAAGACAGGATTGGCTATCCCCACAGGAAAGGATAGTGTCAGGATATCTGCCATCTGATGGATATCCGCATTTTTCCAAGCACGGGTCCTTAACCTAGTTCGTGGCCTGGAATGGGGAGGGTTAGCGTGCCGTGTATGGATCCCAAAGATAATGGCCCTGTGATCTGACCAGGTGAGAGGAAGAATATCCTGTACAAAGATGTGAGTTATTGGTAAACAGACCATCTAGTATGTGCCCCGCCTGGTGTGTAGTTCCCTTCACCAATTGTTGAAGTACTAAGGTTAGGAGATCATCAGTGAGTTGAGTGGTTTCATGGTTGCCCTGTTCTTCCAGAGGGAAGTTAAAATCTCCTAAGATCATGTATTCCGGCGAACTTATGATAAGATCATTAAAATCAGAGAGTGTGGCAAGGAAAGAATTTCAGGGCCCAGGAGGTCGGTATAGCAAAATTCCCTTGAGGGCTTGTTTATGATTAATATTAATAGCAAAGGTGGCTGCTTCACAGTTAATGGACTGTATGGGGTCAAGTGTAGTGCGATAGAGATTCTTGTAAATGATAGCAAGTCCGCCACCTCTTCCTATATGTCTATCATGCCTAGCGACACTATAGCCCTCAGGGGTTGCCAAACAAAAGTCTGGTCCTGAACCAGCATCTCCCCAGGTTTCGGTGGCAAAAAGGAAGTCAAGATCATGGGCGAGAATAAACTCGTTGATCTGTAAGCTGTGACAGGGAAGGGAGCGCGTATTAATGAGCGCTGCTCGATAACCATGGGGCTGAGTGATATGCAATTCATGAAAAGGTATATTGCTAGGGGGGTCTAAGGCTGAGGAGCCAGGAAGACGAGGTTGCGGAAGTTGGTATTGACACCCAGGGCAAGGGGTGGGGGTAACGCCCACTGCAGTGGAGAGAGGCCGAGTAATGCAATGTCGATCGGAATGGCCAGGGTTCAACTGTCTTAGTTGCAGGGAAGAATAGCATAGTGGAGGGCCAGAAGTTTTGGCCCTGGGCCGAGTCCGGTCGCGGACGGGCGCAGACGGGCTTGCCTCCGGCGCACCAGCGGCGCGCCCGCTGCGCGCTTGCATGACTCTGTGTTTTATAGTCTCCCCGTCTGAGAGCGTAAATGCACGTTGCAAGATGGCGCTCAAAGTTTAGGATCTAGACCGATCCAAGATGGCGCTCGTGACTAGGAAGAGAGAAAGATCCTGCTCAAGCGGCAGGTGAGTGAATTCTGATTTTAAATGAGGGTATGCGGTTCAGAGTGCAGATAAAAACACAGTAGACAGAGTAAAAGACACAATAAACACAGTAAAAGACCGAAATCCGGTCAGTGAACTAGCAGCAAAGAAGGAAATATTAGTATCAGCAAATGTCCCTGAGTAAGCAGCAGTAAGTATCCATGGAACAGATAGTGGCCCCGTTACAACTGACTCCTGCGGCTGATTCTAGAATCTTATCAGAGGCCCAGATAATATCTATGCGAGAGCATAGTTTATGAGGTGCAGAATAATACGTGTAGCCTGGTATTTTGGGATGAAGGAATCGCCAAGAATCTTTTAGGTTATGTAGGCGGCCTAGTTCTAAAATGGCCGCGCGTGTTTTCTGCATGCGTTGAAACCCCCCATGCTTAGTAGTATCTATATCCTAATCAATTATGCAATTAAAATCGCCCCCGATTAGAAGTTCCCCTTCCCATTCTAATAATTCAATGTTTAGCCAATCAAAATATACGGATCGTCGGTATTAGATCCATATACAGAACATATAACATTTACAGCTTTCCAATTCAACTTGGATAATTATCCCCCGGCCCCTCTTGTCTACAGCAGTTTTAATAATATTTAGTTTCAATTGTCTGTTTTAAAATGGCGACCCCTCTGATAGTGGCGTTTAGAATTGTACAGGCGACCACCTCATACCCTAATAGCCTTAGTAATTTCCTATCTTTATAACAGATGTGTGTTTCAGTAAGTAAAACTAAATGAGGATTATATAATTTAAGCTCTTCCTGTACTAATCGTCTCTCATTCTTGCAATTGAGGCCAGCAACATTCCATATTAAGCATCGAAGTCTATACATTTCAAAGATATTAAAAAATCAACTGTTCTAATAACTATCGTAAATATTAGCTTTCTTTTTTTTTTTAAATTATTTTCAGTAAGTGTTACTATTGTGTTGTCATTTTTTACATTATTGGCTTCCGCCCGTGACCCCTTACTCCAAACCCACCCCCAACCTGAACCTTCCCCCCCCCAAATCCCCTGGGGAAGAGCACCCCCTTGTCCCATGCTGCCGTTGTTGAGGCAGCCTTGTTGAGAGGCAGCAGCGGGTAGCTCCCTCTAACTCCCCCCCACTCCATTTGTTGAGAAAAAAAAAGAAAAACATAGTGCATGTGTACATGCGAGTGTGAAAAGAGAAAAGTTAAGGACCCTGAAAAAACCCTGAAGATACAAACATATGTAATAAACATCAAACAATAAGTACCCATATTAATTACCAAGCTCTAGTCCATACTTCACCCAAGCACAGTTACCAGGTATAACGACCAATCCTCAAACCTTAAAGCGAATAATCATATATACAAGAATTATCGATATTTTCTTAGCCAAATTTCGATAGCGCTGTCTCAGCTTCCTTAACGTCAGTGAAGGTATATGTATGACCCCCCCCTTCATTACTTTTAAACGGGCAGGCTCTTGCAGGAATACCTGCCCACCCAGAGATTTGAAAGGGTCCATAAGTTGTCGTAGCTTCCAGCGCTTGTCCATAGTGGCCTTGCTCAAGTCAGATCTAACGAAGAAAGTAACATTATCTATTTTGACAGGGGAGTGAGGCTTGGCCTTAAAAGAGACCGCTTGTCTTAGTAGATAATTGCCGAAGTAAATCGGGAAAGGGCGGGGAAATTTACTCTCCTTGTTTCTTTGAACCAGAGGTAACCTGTGGACCCTTTGCAGCTGGGAGTCCCAATCTGATAAGTCTGGGAAGGCTCTCTGAAAGAGATTTACCATATAGGCCCGCGGATCAGATCCTTCTGAGCCTTCCGCTATACCAAAAAGTTGGAGGTTTTGTCTTCTTTGGCGATTCTCCATATCTTCGAGCTTGTTCTGAAGATTTGATATCTGTGGGTCATGTTGGTTAGTTAGAGTCTCGGTCCGGGCAGATACTTCCTCGATGCCTGCCACCCTTTGTTGCAGTTCCTCAACTTATTGCGTAATTATTCCAAATTTATTAGTAGCTTCTACTAAAGACTTCTGCAGTTGACAATTGTCTTCTCTAAGCTGTAGGAAGTGTTGTTGTGCTTCATTTCTGTGGTCAGTCAAAATCTGATCAAAAGATGAAAGATTACGTTCTGTGTTCCCAGTGTAGTCTTGGGCAAGAAGGACTCCTGGTGTACTTGTAGGGGTTAGAGGTAATCGTTGAGAATCCAGTTCAGTAATTATTACTGCAGTAGTAGCAGTAGAAGCAAAAGAGTCAACTAAAGAGATACCTGGAGCAGCAGTGGGTAAAATAGCCGAGACAGGTTGGATTATTTTACCTCCGGCCGTAGCAGAGCACTCTTAAGTGGTGTTCTTCCGTGGGGCTAGTACCTGAAAGGCGTAAGGCCATGTTCTTGACTCCTCCTTTTGTCTGTATCCACCTTCGTAAGGGACTTTCATCAGTAATGGTTTTACCACGTGGTTTCAGGACCGAGCTTGATAGAGACAAAACAGAGGTATTGAGAAACTTCCCTTTCTTTATTTTGTGTTTTGTTTTTGATTTCCCCTTTTTGAGACCAGAGTGTTTCGTGGGAGGGCTAGACTTATCTTCTTCTTCAACCGAGTCCTCATAATCATCAATAAGGCAATCATCTGTTTCCTTGCAGTTCGTTTCATCTTCGGTTGATGTAGTTTGCATGTCCGTGGGGGGTGACGCGAAAGTACCCGACCTCCTCCCCGTATGTGCATGCGTCTGACCGTCCCTTTGTGGATACTCAGGCGTTTTCAAAGTATCAATCATAAGTGTGCCCCCCCCCAGCAGATATAAAAGTCTCTGAGCATCCCTTGTTGGATAAATTAGGATCTATTTCTCCGTTGGCACTGAAAATATCCGATTGCTGATTTGTAATTAGCTCAGTCATTACCGATTGCATTAGTTGATAGAATGTCTTCCTGGTTGCTAGAAAGGATCCCCCTTTGGATAGTAGAAAGGGTATCCCCCGTTGGATTAAGAGGCAAGGCTTCGTTGTGTAAGGGGCACGTCGGGGACAGCATTGTTTCCAAATGTCAATTTAGAGCCTGACCCGCCCTGTATATCTGCAGAAAATAAGGAAGCTCGAATGATCTGCTTACCGGAGATCGCTGCGGTTTTCTCGGCTTTCCCAGCGTGTTCTGCTGTAGCCTCTGAGACCACCAAAGGAGCTCTCGCAACAATGTTTCCGCTGCAGGCTGTGTTCTCGGTAATGAGACCTCTCCCTGTCCGAGCTGATCTGTGTGCATTTTTCGGGGCCATGACGCGGGTATCCAAGACGCGCCGCGTTTCCCTTCCTGAGCAGAAGCCGGGAGCAGGGCGCACAACCAAGGGCCGTATCAGTCCGAGACCAGAGCAGCCAAGTGAAGAGTCAAGCGAAACCCCGATTACTCCCAGAGCGATCACCGGTTGAGTGAAGAAGAACCTCCACCTACAGTGACCCAGCAGGAAACGTAACATCCGATGGCCGGTTGAGAGTGAATATCAACGGGTAAAGCGGGTAGAGCTTTTTCTGATTCTAGTTCTTATGCGGCACTATTCTCTCACAAAGTGGGAGGGAGGGAGGGAGCATCACACAGCGCTGCCGCTCAGCGGCGTCTTCAGCCCGCCATCTTGCTCACCGCCCTCGAAGCCCAACGAGGTAACTTGTTCTTCACTACATCTTTGAGATTTTTCTCAAATTGCAACACTGCAGATGTAAAAAACGCCAATCTTATGTTCCTGTGACCTACTGGTCATTGACCTAACGACACAATAAATAAGGATTCACATATGCTAGCGTAGGAGTTGCATCAGATGCAAAGTCCTCACTGCCCCTCTAGTGACATTTATTTAGTTTGGTCATTGCGAGAATAAGTTACGGTGGCAAGTTATCAGTACCACAGGAGAGAGGTGGTGACATTGAATCCCTATTCAACAAGCGGTTATTGCTTGGGATTATTAGTTTGGATGCGATGCGCACAGCTCTAAATCGTGCGGAAGATTGGACATCCTTGATTTAAAATGAACTCTCCTCATACGGACTCTCAAATCATTCTCTTGCCTTTTTGGTTCTTTTTGCAAAGTTATGATTTTATTGCACTGCCTCACATTTTTGATCGAACAGTCTTGATTATTTTGTTTTTAGTTTACTTCTGCTGTTTTATTTTTAGGTTTGGCAATGTTTTTTTAAACCATTCCAAAATGGTGCCAACTCCTGCTCTTTTCTGTCTCTGGGCCTAGTCTGTCTTCAGTTTCTTCCTTTTCAGTTCTTGGCCCTTCTTTCCATCACCTACATTAACAAGCATGTTATCTTCTTACATTGCCCTTTGAAAACTCATTGTCCTGAAATGACTCCATGCTGCCAGTCAGCGCTACCAGTGAATCTCCATTGTTGGGCTGATTCAAACCCAGGAAAGGAATCTGGAGCTCAACCTTGAGACCCCAGAACACTTGCGTGTTTCCCACTTTGGGCTGACTAGAGCACCCTGTTGGTATCTAGCAGATTTCCAGATCAGGTCAGTGCCTCTCATACTACTGCACAGTCTTTCACTAGTATTGACCATTGCAAGGGTTTTAAGGAGCTCAGCATTCAATTTCTTTTTTTTTTTTAGGCCATTCCTGGCTATCCAGTTGCTTAGGCTTTTCACCAAGGCCCCCTCCGTTAGCAACTACATTACCTTTCATAATGTAAGAACGGTCTCCTGAGTATTGCCTATGACGTGTATAGGCTCCCTTTTCTTTTTCTTAGCCTCACTCTGACCACCCTTTCCCTATTATTGTTTCAGCTCTCAGGCATGTTTTCTTCCATTGAGTCCTGAGGATGATCCAGCCACTTCTATTGGGATTGAAAGGCCGTTAACTTTATAAAGGCGGACCCTATATGATTGCTGAGATTTTGCTGTAAAGGTCCGTGCTGTTATTGATATTTATTCAAGACAAACATTGGATAACTCTTTCCTTCAGACAACATTGACCCCAAGAAGCAATAGTTTTGTTGTGGCTTAAATTGTGTACATTACACAGAGGAGCAAACGCTCAAATCCTCAACAAACTGTTATGAACACGAGTCTGGAAAGGTCCAGTGCCTCTAGCAAAAGCTCCTCTCAAGAAGCTCTAATTGAATAAAGGCAATAATATCCAGTCCTAGAATCTCTGGACCTTCTCTTAATCCTCTAAACCGTGCTCTTATTGTGTTTGTTGATGCACTTGTTGTTCGCAATTTCTCACTTGAGTGCATCACCTTTTAAAGAGAACCGAGCAGGTTTATTTTGCACCAGTGTTCACTGTGCCTATGTGTCTACACATTTTTGTTTTCATAAACCCCTTTGAATAAGTTTTATTTGCCATTTAGTTATATGCATCTAAACTATTGTTACTAAAGACAAGTGTGTTTTTTGTTATAGTTATTACCCCAGGTCCCCAGTGATCCATGGATCTCTTGTTGAAATATTTTAGTGCATTGGGCAGAAAAACTGGAGCAGGAGGGTGTCTAATTTGTCTGGAAGAAGGGACCAATAATTTTAACAAGATTCTTTTTATTGCACTAAAAGTATTCCATATCTAAGTGCTTCAAAATGCACTTCCCAGAGCCCCCTACAGTCTATGGAGTTGCATATCTGAAAGACAGTCTGGATCCAGAAAGTTTTTCGTCAGCAGTACCCCTGCGCGTCGTAAGGTGGTGTCGTGCGGCTCCGCATCCGTCCCTGGCGTCGTATGTGCCGAGATGTGACGGAGACTACTTAGGCGGCACCCATGCATGCTGACGTCAGTTCTTTCTTATTACGCGCCAGCAAGCGCAGATCCGGTTAGAGCTCGTACCTTAGTCACTTTTTGACTAACTTTGAGACTTTTGTTTCCACTATTTTGAGTCTTTGACTCCTGGTGCCACATAGGGATGCTTGACTTTAAATCCTGTGGGGCCTGTCACCGTACGATGTCGGTGGCCGACCCCCATGGCGTCTGTCTCTGTTTGGAGCATGACCATGACTCCCGGTCATGTTCCGACTGTCTGGCCATGGCTCCGAAGGCCCTAAGCTGCTGGAGGCCCGGCAGTCGTCTCCGCGCTGTTAGAAATCCAGGGGTCAATCAAGGGACCGACCGCAGAGCAGTCATCGCTCCTCTGGGTCGAAGTCTTAACACTCGGAATCTGGTAAGATACGTCATAAGAAGTCGAAGAGGCGTTTGCGCTCTCTGACGTCCCCCTGTCGGTCTCCGGATGCGTATGTGGGGGCCTGGGGCACCACCCCCCTGCTGCTCTGTTGGAGCCTGTGAGTCCCGATGCCTACCCGACTCCGGCCCAGGTGCAAGATTTTCTTGCTGCCATGGACCGCCTTTTCAGGCCTAGGGCTCCTGCCGGCGCGCCTTCGGGCCCTGCGGTCCCACCTGAGGGGCCTCCCTTGCTGCCGGCTCCACTACCGGCACCGCCAGCGGCTCTGGTCCCGGCGCCGCAGGGTTTGTTGCCGGCGGCTCCGGCCCCTGTGTCCCCTGCGACTCCGTTCCTGGCGCTGCAATGGGTTCAGTTTGTACCACCTCCACCCTTGCCTGGGTTTCCGGACAATTTTGCTCCGGGTTGGGACCCTAAGTGGGATATGGAGCAGTTCACGGCACCGTTGGACCATTTGTTCCCCTGTCCCTCCCCTGCCGCCGCAGCCTGTGCTTCGGGCAGTGGAGGAAGGGGACTAGGAGGGGTCTGAGGACTCTCTTGCACGGCAGTGCGAGTCGGAGCAGGAGTGGGCAGAAGAGTCAGAGGATGCAGGTGGCCTTGACCTCTCCTCTGACCCTGGTTTCCTTTCTCCTCCTGCTGTGGCCATGGAAGAGGGCGCCACATACACCATGGAGCTCCGTAGAGCAGCTGAGGCCCTTGACCTGCCTACGGTAACTCTGAAAACTAACCACCTCACTGAAGTCCTTCAGCCGGAGGCAAGCTCTGGTGGGATCCTGTGGATAAGAACATGGCCAGGCATCATTGCCCGGCCCCAGGTGACCCTGCCTTTTAAGCGACCCACCCAACTCCGTAGAGCCTGGTCATCCAAGCCTCCACCTCCCAAAGCGCATTCCCTACCACCCCGCCGGATAAGGAATGTTAAGAAGCTAGAACAGTTTGGCAAGAAACTGTTTTCCTCTTCCAGCTTAGGGCTGCGGTTGTTGAACACCGCATGCCTCTTGGGCCGCAACTCTCACGCTGTGTGGGACACGGTTGCACAGATGCTGCCTCAGTGTCTGGAGGAAGTTCGGGCAGTGCTTTCCCAAGCTGTGGCTGAGGGGAAGGATGCAGCAAAGTTCGCCATCCGGTGTGGACTAGACACCGCGGACTCATTGGGTAGGACGATTTCCACCACTGTGGCCCTCAGTCGTCACGCCTGGTTATGGTCCACTGGGTTATCAGGGGATGTTCAGAGTTCCCTTATGGACATGCCCCTTGATGGGACCCGCCTATTTGGCGATAAGGCAGATAGTGCGCTGGAGCGCTTTAAGGACACCCGGGCTACGGTCAAGTCCTTGGGTCTCTCCGCCACATGCCCGGCCAGGTCTGCTTTTCGTTCCTTTCGTGGACACGGAAGGGGCGCCCGACACGTTCGTTCAGCCAAAAGCCTGTGCAGAACCAACCTCAGCGTGGACGTGGTTCCCGCTGTGGCGGGACAGGGGGCCAGCGTGTGGGACAGTCCACTTCCTCTCCCGCAGCATCCACCTCAAAACCTTCCAAGTCCGAGCTTTGGGGTGCACCCCACGCCGGTGGGTGTCAGGATTCGCCATCACCTTCTCCACTGGCGTTCTGTTACTTCGGACAGGTGGGTGCTGCAAATCGTCCGAAGGAGCTACTCCCTCCCCTTCGAGTATCCCCACAGCCATGCCACCTCGGTTCCACCGCATGTCGGGGATCACTTTGCGCTTCTCCAACAGGAAGTCACGGCCCTCTTGGCCAAGGGGGCCATCGAGCGCGTTCCTGGGCCAGAAGTAGGACGTGGTGGTTGTTCCCACTACTTTCTGGTCCCCAAGAAGGAGAAAGGGGGCCTGCGCCCCATCTTGGACCTCAGGAACGTCAACCGCTTCCTCCGGAAGGAGAAGTTCAAGATGTTGACTTTGGCTCAGGTCTTGGCTGCCCTCGACCCTGGAGACTGGATGGTAGCGTTGGACTTGCAGGACGCATATTTTCATATCCCCCGTCCTGCCGGCCCACCTGAGTTACCGGAGGTTCACGCTAGGCCTAGAGCACTTTCAGTTTGCCGTGCTCCCCTTTGGCCTTACCAGTGCCCCTCGGATGTTAATTAAAGTGTTGGTGGTGGTCGCAGCTCATCTGCGCAGATCAGGGGTCCCAGTCTTCCCCTATCTCGAGGACTGACTGTTGAAGGCGGGCTCGCCGCCGGCAGTCGTCTCCCACCTCCAGACTACAGCCGACCTCCTGCATTTGCTGGGGTTCTCCATCAACGTGCTGAAGTCGCACCGAGTCCTTCTCAAACTCCTCTTCATCGGAGCGGTTCTGGATTCGGTGCAGTGTCGTGTTTATCCTTTTGAGCAGCGAGTCCGGGATATTCAGGCTATGATTCCAATCTTTCAGCCTCTATCCCAGGTTTCAGTCAGGATGACCCTCTGGCTCCTGCGCCTCATGGCCTCCTGCATCCTGTTAGTGGAACATGCCAGATGGCATATGCGGGCTCTGCAGTGGGACCTGAAGTTCCAGTGGGCACAGCATCCGGGCAACTTGTCCGATCATGTCCAAATCTCGGCGGGCACTGCACAACAATTGCAGTGGTGGCTCACAAATCGTGATTGGGTCAATGGCAGATCCTTCTCCCTTCCCCAACCGGAGCACACAGTGGTGATTGATGCGTCCCTCCTGGGATGGGGCGGCCACTTGGGAGAGGTGGAGATCAGAGGCCTCTGGTCTCCGGGAGAGTCCCGACTCCATATCCAATCTTTTGGAGCTTTGGGCGATCCGGCTTGCACTGAAAGCATTCCTTCCCTCTCTCTGGGGAAGTGTAGTGCAGGTATTCACGGACAACACTCCCGCCATTTGGTACTGCAACAAACCGGGTGGGGTGGGGTTGTGGACCTTATGTCAGGAGGCTCTTTGCCTCTGGACATGGCTGGAACATCAATGCATTACCTTGGTGGTTCAACACATGGCCGGTTCACTGAACGCCAGGGCGGACAAACTCAGCTGCTGGTGCATGATGGATCACGAATGGCGTCTGAACTCTGGCGTGACGCAAGGTCTTTCTGCAGTGGGGAGAGCCTTGGTTAAATCTATTCGCCACCGAAGAGAACGTGCAATGTCATCAGTTCTGCGCGTTGGAATTTCCAAGGCGGCACTCGCTCGGCGACGCTTTTCGTCGCGAGTGGAGCTGTGGTCTGTTGTACGCCTTTCCGCCTAAACCACTTCTGCCCAGAGTGTTGAAGAAGATTCGGCGCGACCGGGCCCAAGTCATCCTTGTGGCTCTGGATTGGGCACGAAGATACTGGTATCCCGAGCTACTCAGCATGGCGATCGACTACCTAGATCTAAAGCGCAGTCCAACTTTTTGTTGGCTACGTGGGTGCCAAGAGGTCGGGCTGTGCACAAACGAACCATCTCTCGGTGGGTCGTTCTGTGCATCAAAGCATGTTAATCATTGGCTAAGGAGCCTCCTGTGGGGCTGCGTGCCCATTCTACCAGGGCAACGGCAGCCACTACTGCCTTGGGATGCGACGTTCCCTTGCAGGACATTTGTCAGGCAGCCACGTGGGCCTTGCTGCACATGTTTACCAAGCATTACTGCCTTGACAGTCCAGTCCGGAGGGACGGCTTCTTTGGCCGTTCTGTTGTCTGACTTTCTGGTGTAATCCTGTTCGCAGACCCACCACCTGGGTTGGTATTGCTGGGGTATCTATTCTAAGGTAAGGAATCTATCACGAACTTCTTTCTGATGCACAAGTTACTACTTGTGTAACGATATATATGTAAGAGACATTAGTGATGGATTCCTTACCGCCCCACCCATCCTCCCTGTTCTACAAACTGATTTCTAGGGTTAGGTCATCCTTTTCAGGGCCCTAGTTTCATGGCACCAGTGGTCAGTTTCTGGCATGGCTCTGCGTTCTTGGCGCGGAAAGTAGTGTACAGCACTGACGTCAGCGCGCATGGGTGGCGTCCTCTCGGCACATGCAACTCCAGCGACTGACGCGGAGCCGCACAACGTCACCTTACGACGCGCAGGGGTACTGTTGAAGTAAAACTTTCCGGATCCAGTCTGACGCCTGGGGATATTCTAAGGTAAGGAATCTATCACTAACTAATGTCTCTTACAGATATATCGTTACACAAGTAGTAACGTGTGCGTTACTGCTATCCCAGGGTCCATCCCATGTAGTTCAATGTGAAAGCTTTCTCAAGTGTTTTTGTTTTGGTACACTGTTGTACTACGTTATTGGTGATTTTCTTTTAATGTTGCAAATTGAACTTTTGAAGAAATTTAAATGTTGTATTTTTACTATTTTAGTGTGGAGTGTATCCTGAGAAGCAAGTCCTCTCTTCCCCATCTGAAGCCAGAAAACAACTTGGAACTTCAGTACATCCCAACATCAAACCTGCTGTGTTCAAGGACTTGCCTACTGATATTTAGATGAACATTATTAATAGTTTATTGTTAAGACTCTGGATTGTAAATACAGGTGCCTCAAACCATCACTTGCTGATAATGGACAATGACTCACAATTGTCAATGCCTTAAAACTCCTAGTGTAAAGTAATGATTACGCCATTTCAGAATCTTGTCTAATCAGTTTGAGAGATCACTTAGTAGAGATTAGTTCTACGTACCTGGCTTATTCTGTCTATGCAAACAATGTATGATAAATAAGTACATTTAAGTGCCAAATCTTTCCTTGTATACTGCATTAATACAAATATACTATTTGTAACAAGTAAAGCAACACTACCGTATCTTTGTTATGTAGTTGCACTGTGCCTTTAGATACTTGACATGCCTTACATTAGGAAGTATAGGATACCACTAGATCAGGATTGAGATTAAAACTTGGGTAGGTGTTACTGAGGTGTGTGTCTGTCTGTGTGTGGGTCTGTGCGTGTCTGTCTGTGCAAAACTTTCGTTTTCCCGCTCAAGCCTACACAGTGTTGCCAAAAGTCCAGAATTAATGCTTGTTGTCTCTTTTCTTAAAGAGCCTTTCTTGGCATTCATGGTTGATTTGTTCCCTTTGCTGTTCATTTGTCTTTTGTGAATTAATTTTTTACAACCACACATACTTTTCATTTGTTCAGCTGCTTCATCACTGCAGCTTTCGAAAGACAAAACCTTTCAGCAAAACTTCTATTCATATTCATCTTAAATTTGTGATTTGCTGGATGCTTAGTCTTGGCAAAGGTCTATCATCAAATCAAGGCCATAAATATCAACTTATTGACCCCTTTGAACTCTAGGCTGCATCGCTCAAATCCACTTTATTTCAATTCCCTACACTAAAAAGAGGGCTTGCAGGTGAAATGTGAGTGGTACTTTTTCACTGGCTCTATTCTGATTTAACTCTGCCTTTCATTTATTGTGACCGTTTATCAGCGTGCTGAAAGCCAATTTTAAATGATACTGTTTTTGTGCAGTTTGAAAACATTAATTTGAATTGTTTTGACTAAAAGCTTGGTAAATGTTTCAGTTGATTCACATATATAAGGAGAACTGATTTCTGTAGTGTAAAATGTAATCATTACTGGTCCTATGATTACAAGCAAATTTGCTACAATTATGCAAACCCCGTCACGATTGACAAAATGGAATATATTTAGGACTTTCAGAAAACTGAACATCGCCTTAAAAGTGTGAAGAAAACGGAGTAAGGGCAAGAGAAGACTCTCCAGTATTGGGATGGGGGATGTATTTTTTGTCACTTAGTTGATTCTGGAACTCTGGTGACCTTGCAAAGTGTGTATGTGTGTGTTTATGTGTGTGTGTGTGTGTGTGTGTATATATATATATATATATATATATATATATATATATATATAATTTTGGTGGATTAGAAAGAAATTGAGGCCTTGAAGCAGGGTTGGCTAGGCAAGTTTATTAGAAAGTGCATACACTATTGGCGTTCTTGAATATATTTTTATGTAACTAGATGTTTATCCTTAACTCTGTTAAAGTCCTCTCATATAGGCTATTCAATATAGAGCTATTACCCCTGAATTACTCCAACTGTCAGAGTTGACCTCTGACAGGTTGGGAGCTCTTTTGCCATAAAAACAAGATGCTGTTTTTTTTTTAGGTGAAGGTATATTATATATTCCATATTTATTTTTTAAGGAGTTGATCAATACCCTATAAAAGTCCCTCTCTGGGATTTGGTATTTTTATTTACCAAAGTAGCCGAAATAAACACATAATCATCCTGTATAGCGGTCAATAACCTACCTAAAGAATAATACTCTGCTGTCCAATGATCTCTCAGAAACCATGCATCTTTTTTCTAGGTAGTGGGATCACATTTAAATACCCATTCACAATTTCACGAGATGTTGCTGGTTAAGAGTAGTACCTTGCAAATCACTTAAATACACAATACATCGATAGGTTCGGGTTTTGAACAACTGATAAGACTATTGCGGTCAGTTAGGTAACTGTACATACCCTCCATTTATTTTTTCTAGGCTGTTTTGTTTGTTTAAAAAATTCTACACTCGGTTGCCAAATATTCAGTCAAAAAAATGTTGCTTATGCATACATGGTAATGCCACAGTACCTGCTTCACCTAAAAGTGCTGATAATTAATACTTTTCAGCTTGGTGTGGATAAATACAATTTGTATCTCAATTTAGAAATGTTGGTCTATGATTGATAGACTCCTGTGAACGCCTTGTAGAGTTAATGAATAAGGAATTGTGCCCTACAAACTGTAGTCACATAAAGAATGTATAATGTGTTTAATGCTAATCTTAAGTCTGTGGACACCTAGCGCTATATCTTGAACACTGCGTCTGGTTCGGTGCATTTGCTTGATCTGTAGCTCATATACTAACTAGGTAGCATGATTAGCTAAAACATTTAATTCAGACAGCACAGAAAGACAGAGCAGTAGTTGCTTCTCAATGTTTTCAAAATCTGTCAGGCGCCTCTGCATTCACTCCCACAATTTGACTTAGTGCGTAATGCACTGCATACAGCACAATTTAATTGGAAACCGGCATACAGCTGTCTCCTTCGATAGTGTTCAAGATGCAGACCAAACTAAAGGTAAAAATTGGGTTAGGTTATATTATTGCCTTAATATAATGGCTGTGTACCGGTTTTATTATACAAGAACTTCTTAGAGGTAAAACATTTACAGTTATGCACCGCATAAACTATTTATATGCCTAACTCTGGTTTGTGTGTTAACATCTCATCTTAAAAACAATCTCTATAAAGTTGCTTTACTTACACTAGTTTGTGTGTTTCTGTAAGTCGCCTGCTCTGTTTCTGGCTTTTTCAATTAAAATGTTCTCTATAGCCTCCAGTTATTAGGTTGGCTTTTCAATGTTAAGTCATAGTACTATTTTCCGTATATTCTTTTGGGTGATCGTGTTAAGAGCGGAATTCTGTGTTTCGGAAGGATCCCTGCAACAGTAAAAAAAATCTGTGCCTTATCCGAAAATACGAACTAGAAATGCCACATTTGAGGAGAGATACAACATGCTCTCCTGATAAAGAATGTCTTTTAGTTGTTTGATTTACATCAGGTAACTAAAATACAAACAATTCTACTTGTGCCTTCTATTAATTAAGAATTTCTGTGGCATGTTACAGCATTTTGACAAAATGTACGCAACGTTATATTAAAGAGACTTTGTTCCCTGGTTTCTATTTTTAACTAACTTCATGTGTACGGTTCAACACCTTGAAAAGAAAGCATTTAATATAACCGATATTTAATAAAAGTGACTAAAACATTCTTGCCCACTGTCTTTTTTTTTTTTTTAGTATGCTGCAGTTGATAATTTTATTGCATAGGGGGATTTTAAGCTTCAATTATCAGCTGATTAACATACCGTTAAACTAATCGAGCAGAGGCATTGAAGCACTGTCACAGAATGTAGAAGAGCTCAATGATTTAGAGTCAAAGGCCTTCTGAACCCTTAGTCGGGCAAGTTCTGAGAGAGAGGCACAGATTCTCAGTATCTCTAGCCCTTGGAAGCACATGCGCAAGATACTGCCATGAGCTCACTGAATGACTATGGTCCTCTTTTCTAGGCTTTGACTTTCATGGAGTTGTGTGGTGTGTGGTCGAACAGTCCAGACTTACGGTTTGAATGTGTTTGTGTTTAGAATGTGCAATGATAGTGTGCAGTTAATGTAGTGTCCTGTCAGTTTTTTTTTTTTTTTATGAAAATAAATAGGAATTTTATTTAGGTCAAGTTCTATTGCTTAGTAATGTTTCTTTATAGCTTTAAAGGAACTGCAATTAAATGCCATGAGCAAGTGCCAAAGCAAGCGAAAATATTATTCTGAATAGCATCCTTTACATGATCTTACGTTATAAACGAGCAGAACCTTGAATTTGAAGTGCCGAAGGTGCTGTTTTTGTGCATAAAGTAATATTTTTTGTTTTGATAAGTTTCACTCTGTGTGAGCCTTGACAATGGTGTGTCAACGGTGAGACTGTATGCCTATGCTTGTTTCTGGTTGCTGGGGCACAGGGTGCTGAAATGAACTTGAACTTTCCTGGTCCGCAGGCACACAACTCGCTCATATAATTGAAAAGGTTTGTGCACTCACAGTAGACACTGTAATATTCACAGTCCGGACTCGCAGTGCCTTGTGCCACAAGGGTACAGGCCCATGAATACCTTGCTTTTTCAGGGCACACAGCAAAGTGTTGAGCCATTCAGCGTGGGCAAAAGGAGCGCGAGTGCCCAGTTTGCATCTCAGTTGCAATCTGCAGTGCAAGCGTATCAAATTATTTGCTTGTTCAATGCATTGCTGGGAGTGCAGCAATGTTTGGTCCTCTTTCAAAAGAGGCTATGGATAGCTGCACAGGTTGTTGGGAAGTAGCAACATGCGAAGATTGTCAAAGCACAGGGAGCTGCTGGAAATGTAGTTAAGGGCTGAATAAGGTAGGTTCTCCAGTATTTGATCTTTCATAGATTCACATGCTTAAATCATCCCTGTCTAAAGCAGTAGATAATACTACAAAAGGCTAAAATGCAATGAACAGTCCCTGCAATAGCCTATCCATTTTGTTTTGTAAAAAAGAACCAAACTTAAGTAGCAGCCAATCAGGCGACGGCACCCTCTAGAACAATCCCAAGAGACGCTAGGTTCCTCAGATTTTCTATCCCACGTTGTGTGAAAGGGAGTCTCCATGAACACTGCTTAGATTTCTCTTCAAAATTCCAGATTTCAATTCGGCATGTCGGACTCTTCAAAGTTGGGTCTCTCCAGGTTGTGTGGATCATGCGGTAAGAAGAGGCTGCATGCTGAAGATCTACATAAAAACTGCATCTACTGCCTTTACCCTCAACATAAGGTAAAAGACTGCAAAATCTGTATGACTTTTTCTACAAAAACCCTCAGACAGAGAGGGTAGGTTATTGGTTTGGCTTCAGAGACTAAAACCTAAATCTGACGTTGTCTCTGAGGATGAGGAGAGCTCTACCACAGGCTTCTAAGGAAACATCTAAAAGGAGAGATGGACTTTTTGAATCTCCAGAGGTTTCCAAGAAAAAAGCCATAAAAAGGAAAAGCACTCCAGAACATTCAATGAAAATTTCAGTCTCTACAAAGCTCGTTTCACCGACAGCGTTCTCATCTGGGTCACTGTCTACACAAAAATCACCTTTGGGACATGCTTCACCTACCTCGTCGAGAAAATCTACATTGCTGACTATGGATACGCACCACAAACTGCTTATTCCAGACCACCTAGACGGAAGCACCAAGTTCAACCCAGGGATTCTGTCAGAAAGCAGGGACGACTCTTTGCCGCCTTCCGCTCTTCCCTTGTCTACTTCACTAAAGGAAATTCCCGTTTATTGCCTACATCAATGGCAGAAAATAACAGACAAATGGGTCATGGATATATTAAAATATGGATAAAATAAAATATGGATTACAGAGTTTACCTCCACGCCACCTCCTAGTCCGCCTCAAAAATCAATACCACCCCATCTTCAATTGCTAAAGGAGGCTTTGCTTATGCTTCAAAAGGGAGCAATAGAATGTGTACCACACTCTGAGAGGAAAACGCTTCTCATCTTTTTTTTCCTGATAAAGAATAAAAAGTCGGGAGAATGACATCCCATTCTAGACCTCAGAAAACTCAACAAGTACCTGCTGAAGAAATCCTTTCACATAGTAACTCTCCAGGAGATATTGCAGATTCTAAACCATTCGGATTTCCTAGCAAGCCTGGAATTGGAAGACGCACATTTCCATATCCCTATCCATCCTTAGCATAAAATTTCTACGTTTCTCTGTGGCAGGCGTGCATTATCAATTCAATGTGCTGCCCTTCGGCCTTCGTTCAGCTCCTCGGTTTTCACCGAGTGCCTAGCTCCTGTGGCAGCATTTGTAAGATTAAAAGGCCTACCGATCCTCCCATATCTTGACGATTGGTTAATGAAAGCTCCTTCTCTTTATCAAGCTTCAGAAGCCATCTCCTTCTGCCTACAGCTCTTCCTTTCTCTAGGGCTGGCAGTCAATCTTCAAATCTATTTTAGCTCCTCATCAGATAACGTTTCTAGGAGCAACATTGGATACTCCAAAACAAGGCATTGTTATCAAAAGATAGTTTGCTTATGTCCGTCTCCAACATCCTTTCTCTTAATGATTTCTTCTGCCATCCTCATGGTACCTCATGCTCGTCTAAGGAATGAGACCCATTCAGGAGCAATTGTAGATCCAATGGCTTCAATTAACTGGATCATTCGATTACATCATTCGGATAACACCAATCATGAAAGACTCACTTCTTTGGTGGCAGTCTGCCAGCAATCTCTCCCTGGGACTTTCATTCCTTTCTCCTCTTCCAGAGTTCGTTGTGACCACGGATGCATCTTTGGCAGACTGGGAAGCTAGTCTGCAAGACCTCCAAATAAGCGGAAAATGCAGTCTGTCTCTCTCCAAAATGCATATCAATTTTCTGGAACGAAGGTCGATTTTTCTAGCCCTCCAATCATTTCTTCCAAGGAAGGATAAGAGCATCCTCAGTCCTCATCTGTACAGACAACACCACCTGCATGCATCATTTAAACAAGCAGGGAGAAACAAGATCTCCAATCCGATCATTGGAAACTCAAAGGATCTGGGAATGGACACTGCAACATCACATAGCTATCAAGGCGGAGCATCTCCCAGGAGTAAAGAACAACCTGGCAGATACCTTCAGCAGGTTAAATCGATCACCTCACAAGTGGGAACTTAATCAACTGATTCTCGATCACATTTTCCAGAAAAGGGAACACCCAACTTGGACCTATTTGCGTCTCAAGGGAACCAGAAATGCTGGATCTTCGCCAGCAGGGAACCGCAGATGGGGACTTGGGGGAATGCGTTTTAGATGAGATGGTCAGGAATCTTTGCGTACGTTTTTCCCCCTTGCCCCCTCATCTCGAGTACTGATGAAAATCAAACCTCCATCATCCCAACTCACCCTCATGGGCCTGCCAACACTAGTTCACAGAACTACTCCTGCTGCCACAGTCCAAGCCTTCCCGTTTGCTAGTATTACCCTCTCTCGTAATGATGAACGAAGGAAGATCCTGCATCTGCGCCCAGCTTCTCTGCAATTGCATGCCTGAAACTAGAGTTCAATGAATTCAAAGATTTAGTCATCCCTGAAGACTGTAGAGACATATTATCCAGAGCTAGAGCTGAGTCTACTACTAAAACATAGACTAAAATGGAAACTTTTTTGTTCTTGGTGCCTTCAGAATGACATTCACCCACTTCTCCAAAACAAAGTTCGTGAAGGGATTATTCAGTAATTTCCCCCCCCATTGGGCCTCCTCCACCAGAATGGTGCCTTAATGTGGTCCTGTCTCAATTGTTGAAACCACCTTTTGAGCAAATTCACAAAATTGAGCTCAAGTTTCTAACACGGAAAGTGGCTTTGCTTCTCACGCTTACTTCTGCTTGGAGAGTAAGTGAAATTCAAGCCTTCACCATTAAAGAGCCTTACCTGCACTTCACATAGAGCTATGTTATGTTAAGTACAAAGTCACACACACTAGCCCCAGACTTTACTGGGGATGGAAACTAGAGGCACGGGGCCTAGGGACTAGCCAGCCTCCAATACGACATGTATACACAAATGGGGCTGTCCCTAGTTGGGATTCCTACAGGGTCTCTAGAGATGCAAAACCAGTGGGGGCATCTCACAAAAAGTGAAGGACTGGCCTCACACACCGCCTGGTGTCATGCTTCATCATAGGCTGTCCTCGCCCTCTAAAAATTCGTTTGATAGAGGGCGGGCATACACTTGGAGACAGGGATGCACTTCTAAAACGAAGTGGTGGTCCGTGAGTTAGTGAGAGGTGAACTAAAAACCATTACATTTGTCAACAAACTAATGTTATTCAAGGAGCAAATGCATGGTTTTGAAAGAGGTGTGCGGTGACTTGGGACCTTATTGTCCCTTCACCGTGCTAGATGTGGTAAACATGTTTCTGCTTAGGTGTCCCCGCAGGGTACATAGCATTCTTCAGGACCAAAAGGTTGTAAAAATGGTCTCCGCCTTTTAACATGCAGTGTATAAAGGATCTACCACTAAAGTACCGGGGGTAGTGAGGATCAGACTCCCCGGAAAGTGTAGTACTAGTGCGAGAGTCTGTAGGAAAAAGGAAACAAAAACGCATACATACTGAAAGTGTAAATAGAACGATAGCACATTTGCTTTTCATACATCACCACACTTACAGCGTGCATGGTGGGATTTAAGTGCAACACGTGTCATCACTAACATTCAGCGAGAAAACTAGTCCGCTTCTTACACCGGATTACTATCCTACTTGCTCCATGGGAGGTCGAGGGTGGAAGGGCCTACTGTGACGTTCTGAAACGGATAGGTACATAGAATCATAGCCTGCTGTTGTTAAATCAGGTCCATGATTTCGGTAAAAACACATGTATCCATTTAAAAGATGCCGTCCGGGGGGGGGGGGGAAGAAGCATCAGAAAGTGAAAAGCTACACTTTCTCAATCATCCAAGACATGCATACTCTTACTACTTCAGCGCTTCCAGCCATCTCATCTATGGTCGTCCGCTTCGCTTTCCCGCCGTTGGATCATGGTGAGTGAGGAGCGGGTTTATATACTACAGCTAAGTGGCTAATTAGCCGGTAATTATCAGGTAATTGGTAACGCCTGTCGCATATCCGGTGTGCAACCGGAGCGATACCTGGTCGCCTGATGCGCGTGCTCAATGCGTCCGCGCCTCCGAAAATGGGAGTGTCTGTTCGTCTCAGTTGGAGGAGCTCCCGTCTGTGCCTTTCTTTGGGCACGAGGCGAGTGCCTCTTCTTGCGAGCATGCGCAATGGATGTTTTTAGACAAGTGTGTATGACGTCTGCTGTGAATGCCGCATGCGCATTGCTTGAAACCATACCAAGGGCAGGTAAAAGACATTGGGGGTCCCATAAGGGGGCGGTACATCCCCAATAATGTGTGGTGGTAATTCACGGGGGCCGAGAGCTAGCTCCTTGTGTTTACTAATTTCTACTGAGAGACATAAGTGATATGAGCGTGTACCCGCTTGTGTGCATTCTTACAAAACCATTCTACTTTTTATGGGGGTCACTCAGGTGTACCACAGGTTTGTGTTACAAGGCTATGCTACTGGTACGGAAGTTGGGTGCCTATATTACTTGGCATTAATGAGTCCGTCACTTTTTATGAGATGCCCCCACTGGTTTTGCATCTCTAGAGACCCTGTAGGAATCCCAACTAGGGACAGCCCCATTTGTGTATACATGTTAAGAACAAACCCTAAGTTAATACCAAAGGTTCCATCTCAGTTTCACCTTAATGAGCCTGTTATTCTGCGCACTTATTTCCCTCCTCCTTCACCAGTGGAGAAATCTCTCCACTCTTTGGATGTCAAACGATACCTTAAGTTATACTTGCAAAGGACAAGGCAGATGTGCAGAATGGATCAACTGCTAGTACCTTATGGGCCTCCAAGACTGGGTTCTGCTGTTACAAAAAACTATTGCACAATAGATCGCTGCTACTAGTCCTATTAAGGCGGGTAAACCGCAATCAAGGCTAGGGCGCATTCTACAAGACCAGTTCCCTCTTCATCTGCTCTTTTTGCTGGTGTTCCACTACACAAGATTTGTCGTGCTGCTACATGGAAGAGTGTTCATACTTTCACACAGCATTAGTGCCTGGATATTGCAACTTAGAGCGAAGCAGCAGTGGGACAGGCAGTCCTACGTCCTCTATTCCAATTAAGGTAAGCCTCTATTATTGGGTGTTTTTTTACTTTGCATTGTGTGATGGGTGTGTGTGTGTGTGTGTGTATATATGTGTGTGTGTGTGTGTGTGTGTATATATATATATATATATAGTCTCCGCTCATTCCAGTAGCAGAAGAACCAGAGCCCGAACCACAGTTGTTGCAGAAAGTGAATTTATTTTCAGTTCTCACAGCCATGACTTGTGTCGGCCCCGTGGGGCCTTGATCACATGACAAGCTCACAGTAGGAGTCTAGCTCTTATACCATTTTTTAAACCATTTTTTTTAACAATCTTTTAAAGTGAAAGGTGCATTTTTGCGTGAGGTTACATAGACATGGATACAATGCCATCGACAACCATAGGTTAACCGTTACCTTGTGTCCCAGTATAAATAATGACAATAGACATTTTGTAACTTTACCGGTCCGAGTTGTTTTTAAACAATAAATATAACAGTTATCTGCCACGATCTAAACTCTAAAAAAGTATTGTCATCCGGATTGGTATCCGCACTGCACGCTATGGTAAAAACAAATACATATACAAGTTGTGCAATTTGTCATAATCTAATTGTATATAAAAGAATGTATTGTGTAAAAACCAACATGCCTTGTGAATACATTTGGTTGCAAAACTCCCCTGCGGGGTTTCTTACCAATAAAACCATGAATATTCATAAATTGCTAAAAGATCTATTGCCAGCAATCCATAATGCAACTTAAAACGCTTTAGTTGACCACCAAAGTGCTTGTGCTTCTACCATTTTTTTAACTAGTAAATACATGACTGCTAACCTGACGCATTTAGAAAAAAGTGCTAGTGCATGAAATGTTCCAAATACAGTGCAATGTGTATCTCACGTGTTTAAAAAAGCTAAAACTGTCTAAAAAACTATGTTGATAATATCTGGGGGCATGGTGCGTTCTAATCTTGCCTTGCTGTTTTTTGGAGGTAAGGGGGCTTTTATTTAACTTCTCTGTTGTAACCCAACTAGAAGCAGGTGTAGTTCCTCTGTGGCATTGAGCCCCCCATGCTTAGAATCCAACTCCAAAATGTACTGCGTTTCCAATCTCCTGAGCGTTTTTTCTCCATTTCCTCCTCATTTGGTGGCACGCTATCGATTAGAAAGTATTTTAGATCCTTCGGGTCTGCATTATGGATCTCCTCGAAGTGTCATGGCACTGTATTGGTTTGGTCCCTGTTTTTAATGGCTCTTATGTGCTGTAAAATTCTCTTGTCCTTGGAGCATGGTACTGCCTACATACTATAGGCCACAAGGGCACTGCAGCACATAGATCACAAAGTCCGACTTACAAGTCAGTGCTTTGTTGATGGACCTGGTTTGATCGCTGAATGGTGTTGCAAAGGAGGTTTTATTAATCCCGTGTTGACAAGCCTTACATAATCTACATTTAAAGAACCCCTTCCGGCTAACGGTGTGGTTTTAGGTTGTTTGCCGGGGTCATTGCGAAGTAATGTGGCTTTCATGGATGGAGCTTTGCTGTATGTTATAGCTGCGCTAGTGGGCATCAGGTGTCCTATAATTGGATCTCTGAGGATCAAAGGCCAGTTTCTTTTGATTTTATTAATGGCTTTAGCCTGCTTGCTATAACCTAAGATAAATCTAAAGGTTTCAGGTTTTTCTTTTTTATAGTTGTAGTTGTATCTGGGGTAGCTGGCAATTTTAATAAGGTGTTTCTTCTGATTGTATTGCTTTTAACAATGGCAGCCTCAATCACTTTCTTGGAATACCCTCTTGCTAGAAACCTATTCCGGCTGGCTGCTTGTGTCTCAGCTAAATCATCCTCACAACTACAGATACTTTTGAATCGAAGCATTTCACCGTATCGTATGCTCTGTATCCGGTGTTGTGGGTGGGCGCTCTTGGCATGAAGAACTGCATTGCCAGCAGTTGCTTTTCAATGTAGTTTGGTGGCAAGTTTACTGTCCCTGATGTAGACCTGTACATCCAAAAAATGTATAGATTGCTTGCTAATGGTGGCTGTGAATTGCAAATTTAGGCTTTTGGTATTCAGATTGTTGATGAATCTCTCTGCCTCTGACTGGGTCCCCTGCCAGATAAGAGATCAATAAATCTAAGCCACATTTTGATATTATTGAAAGTATGTGCATAATCTTTCTGTAGAACCAGCTCTTCCCACCATCCCATATGTAAACCGGCATAGCGGGGGGGAAAACTGGCCCCCATAGCTACGCCCCGTTGTTAAAACAGTGTATTTTGAAAAATAGACATGGTTGCATAGACGAATTCGATCATATCAATAAGCATTTTGTTATGAGGTGCATATTTGGGCAGTCTCCTGTCTAAATAGAATTTCAATGCCCTCAAACAAGCCTGGTGGTTAATGGATGTATACAATGACGTAACATCTAGAGTAATTAATATAAAGTCAGTTTGCCACTCAGTTCTGTATTTTTGCCAGGAAGCACCCAGTGTCTCGGACGTACGATGGAAGTTGCTGTACAAACTTCTGGCGAAAGTAGTCGACGTACAGGGATGTTCTCTCTAGAAGGCTATTCCAGGCTGAAATGATCTGTCTACCTGGGGGGTTCTTATGGATGTTTGGAATGAAGTACATAAGGGAGGTCACCCGGTTGTCATTCCGCATGTATTTGTACTCTTGTGTGATCAACCCAGCGTTCTTTCATGCTATTAATTTCATATGGTAGGTATTGTACATAGTTTTAAGAGTTGCCATATATCTTTTGTGGTAACATTCCCTATCTTAAAGTTGATTCATTGCTGCTTTTATATAATCTGTTTTATTCCATAGGACCAAATTGCCCCCTTTATCGGAATTACGAATGACCAATTCTTTGTTTAATTTGAATCTATTCATTAATAGGTGGTATTGTAATTCCATTTTGTTCCTTTTCTGTCTTGATAGTCGTTGCACTTTGTGGTTGAGCTTTTAAATACCTGTCACAACCTGTTCTTGAAAGATGTCGATGGTCTTGTGGTGTGACTTCCACTTGTGCTTACCTGAGGTAGGCGAATGACTGCGATGGTCCTGGGACCTGCTCCGATCAGGAACGTCCCGAAGGCGTGCCAGGGAGGGGGGCAAAGCAAGAAGACTGCAGGGCCCTGCAGTAGTCCTCCATCTGAGCTAGTTGCCCCAGCACCCGAAACGTGGGGGAATGCCGGGTCCAAATCGTGAGGGTCCGAGTCCGGCAATAACCGGGAGCCGCGGGCCCGGACGTGATGTCGCGAAGCCGACCACTTCCCCGACTTCCGTTTGCGCTTACCTGGGGTAGGCGAATGACTGCGACGGTCCCAGCACCTGCCCCAAACAGGAACGTCCTCCTGTGAGGACTGGTGCCGCGTGGACGTCTCCGCTGGAGGAGGAGACCTGTGTCGTGAGTGGTCCGTTTGGGACATCCGGGCAGACAGCAGCTTCATGCGGCGATCCCGCAGGGATTTCGGCCGCAGCTGGCAGCAAGCGTCGCACTCCACGGAGTCGTGCTCACTCAAGCACCACATACAGATTTCATGAGGGTACGTTGCTGACATATGTCGCTAGCAGGATCAGCTCGGCTTGAAGCCCGCAAAGGGCATCAAACACACTGTTCCTTGACGCAAAAAGGTGTCAAAGACCTGAAGATAACAAAAACAGACCAGGTATCGCTTTCCCGGATCCGCGTTAGGACACGGAAAAGAAGAAAACTGACCTCGGCACGCTGGGAGGGCTTTATATGGCTCCATTAACGTCCTTTCCGTGGACGACGTCGGGACAGAGCCAGGCGATGCTGCCTCCCGCCATGCAGAGGTATTGCTGGGGGAAAAAGATTTTCCGGATCCAGTCTGACGCCTGGGGAGATATTCTAAGTTAAGGCATCTGCGGCTAGACTGTGTCTCTACCAGATATATCGTTACCGAAGGTAAGTAACTCTTCCATATGGCCCTGTTGAAGACTACGGCTGAAACATATAGGCCATTTTACCTTGATGCTCTGTAATGCTTAAAATAAATTCATTCCTTGAAATACCTCTTTGGTGGTGCTGTGTCCTAATGTGCTTGACAAGGTGGATGCTGTGCGAGGGCGCTTCGACCGCTGCAGAAAGAACAGTTTCACATGAATATATGGTTATGTATATATGTAGGAGTATGTATGTGTGTATGTATGGTTGTGTATGTGTATATATATGAGTGTATGTATGTATTTGTATATATATGGGCTGAGAAGGTTCTGCTCAGTTGATGCACGATTTGTCTCATGTTTGAGTGCTCTGAGTTCTATTCTATGTATAGGGTTGTTCTCTGTGGTATTTTTAAATTTGTATCCCATGGAGTCATGGGGTGTACACTTTGACCATTTAATGAGCTTAGGTGCAAAGACCCTCTTGATAGGCTTGGTCTAATATGTTTTGTAGGGTACGGCACTAGGGTGTCTATCCTAAGTTCCTTCTGGTATTTTCACAAAAGGCACCTATAGCCTACATTGCTATCTGGCTTTTGTTTTCACCCTAGTACGGGCCTTGTGTTTGCGTGATAGATGAGTCTCTCTACGTCTGTTGGAGGCAGAACATTATTAGCAAATACTTGTCTTGTGAGGTTTTATGGCATTATATTGCTGTACAGGTACTGTCTTATGGCCAGTATTTTAAGTAATTCTGTTTCTTCTATTGGAAAAGGTTGTTTGAGAACATTTCCCTCTATGGAGTATCATTTCTTCACTACCTGGAACTAATGTAGTTAGATCCTCTAGGGGAGAGGTGTGGGCCTCGTTATACCTTTTGTAGAAGACTGTTATTCCTGATAGTCCAGATTATTGCTCTCTTATAGGGTGATATCTTTCATTATCTTACTGTCTATAGTTGCTTGCAGACAAATCTAAACCTTATTTTCTGCCTTTAGGGGCTGTAGATTGGGTTCTCACTTGGCGAAGTGGTGCTCCTGGAGGGTTAGGCAAATTGATATTTGACTCTTCAGCTGTTACTAATCCATCGATGATGGTCTCTATTTATAAGGCACAGTCTTGTGTAGACCTTCGTGTTGGTTAGGCTTTCAAGATTTCTTTTACTTAATATTTTTATTCGATTTTATGCTGCCATGGTTTAATGGTTGTCTTTTAGGCAACTTGCATTACTCTGATGGGTCGGATGCTGTTGCGTTTCCAAGGGTATGAATCCGCTATGGTCACATACTGTTATGTCACTGTTGCATACAGGTTCTCTTTCAGCCATCTTTTAAAATGCATTTTCTTTTGTTGATACATAGACGTTTGATTATTTTGCTAATATATATTGTATGTTCTAGAGGTCCTTGTACATCTCTCGTTTTTCTATGAAAGGACTGCTATGTCAATAGGGTGCTAATGTTGTATTTGACTTTTCTTTTATAAGAACGTTTGTTTTGCTCAGAGGATGGATTTTCTCTGTTTTTTACAGAGCAGTCCTGTCCATAGGTGGTTTACAGGTGTGGATCAGCGGTACAGCTGGCTGTTCTGGGTTCATAGGTTTGAACATGCTGTTCGGATTTGAATATATAACCATTTGGTTGAAGACAAAGTCTTATTGGTATGGACAATATCTTTCCTATGTTAGTTTAGCAATATTTTTGTTATTGTGGTTCTGCCCACAGTTATTGTGAGGAGAGATCTTAACCCTTTCTATGCTCATGATGGAGTGGTTCCGTCATGAGCAACGGTGGGCGTGTGCTCATGACCCCACAAGACACCAGGGATGTTTTTAAAATTAAAATTGAAGCAACCCCTTGGGCAAGGGTCGCTTTCTCAAGGGGCACTTTCTCAAGGGGCACATTACTTTTTAGACTTTTCTGCTCCCCCCCCCCCCCCCCCCCTGTGGACAGATCTGCTGGGTTTTTGGCCTTTTATGCCCCGGGGGGGGGGGGGGCAGAAATAAGCCCACTAGAGCCAGGGAGTTTAAAAATATTTAAATGGAATCTACCCCTTGGGCAAGGTTCGCTTCCAGAGGCAAATATATAATGTGTATTCTGCCCACACTGCGGGCAGATTGGCCCGTTATGGCCTTTCCTGCAGTTTCGTACTGGTGGTTCTGCTGTTTGTGTAGTTGCATGTGTTTGGTAAGAGACATTTTTTTTTTTTTTGTACAATTTAAATGAATTTAATTTCCCTGCATGAAATGTGTTTTTTGAAAATGGTGTAGTAATAGCAGTATGTTTGGCTTCTGTGTTTTGAGTGCCAAAATCCTTTTGCACTTGTGCTCTGTGTATTTTGTGGGCTTGTGAGTATTTCTAGTGGGATATCTTTGGGTTTTTTCTGTGTCTCTGCAGAGGAGGTACTGGGAGTGTAGCAGTCTCTTGCAAGTGAATCATATCGTTTGAGTTTATGGATATTTGTGATAAAGGCACACATTTATTTTACTTATTTTGCACAGTGTTGGTTGTTGACTTGTTGGTGCAGTCTCCTTTCTTAGTAAGGATATCAGTTCAGTTCACAAAACTTTATTCGGATAAACATAGTATCCATAAAAGTACGACAATGGTTTAAAAATGACAGGGAAAAAAAGTAACAATAAATAAGTTAGAATTACAGTTGTATAAACAGAATATCATAAAATTCGGATGACAAAACAAGAGTCCTCAATAATAAATAAATAAATCACCAATATATAAAACCAATCCAATCGATGGCTAACAACTGTCAGTACATGAATAAAACTCAGTGATTAGACATTGTCTTATGCGCCCTGGTGACAATTCTCAAAAATGTGCTTAGACGAAAAACCAGGTCATCATCAGCCAAGGCAAGCATACATGAATAAGCAGAAACCAAACTAATAGGTCTGCTCTTATTAGAAAATGGGAAACAAAGCCACTTGATATATTTCATGTAATATTTGCAGAAAAACAAAGTGTTGAATTGATTGGCCACTCACCCCGTCACATGGGCAGGGTAGTGAATCGAGTTTCGGATGATAACCCAATGGGAAACACAAAGCAAATTTAACTGTCCCAGCCCTCGGGCGGAATAAGAGGCTTCTTTCCCACCGACTCATAGGTAAGGTGAGATAATTTGGTAGGGGGTAGCAGTGCCATTCGTAGGCCATATAACTGGAAACAGTAGGTTTATTTGATTCCGACACAGTTCTTACGGTGTTATATAATGAATAAAGAGCGCTTCTAAGTTCTCTTTTATTTACAGTTTCTGCTTCACTAGGATTTGAGAAAATGTAGCCCTTATTGACGCTGCATAAGCTTTGATGCACTCCAGATAGCCAAGGAATATCCATCCCCTTCTCACACTTCAAACAGTCTGTTATGATGTTTTTAGTTAAGGTAGCTGCCTGATTCTTCCAGACTGATAGCCAGAAGAGAGCTGGGCGAGCGCGTATAAAATCAGATATATAATTTAAGTTCAATTCCTTGTGGCAAATGTATTGTGGGGTCGAGATTGGGATACTCAACAGCTTTCTACAAAACCGGTTTTCTTCCTGCTGAATGCAGGAACTATCTGCGGTGCCTCAAATCTCAGCTCCGTACGTGGCCACAGGGACACATTGTAATTTAAAAAAAATTTAAATAGCTAAAATAGCACCTGTGTTCTTTGGGCGGGAAATAGAATTAAGTCTTTGAGAACTTGCTCCTGGAGTGAATAAGATGCTCCGTCCAGGAGCCGTTCGCAGCAAAGACTACTCCGAGATAAGGAAATGTACAGGTACTTGTCAAATTTTTGATTGCCAGCAACAATAAAACTAAGCTGGCGTTTTCTAGGGCCACAGGACATTAAAAATGATTTTTTTAAATTAACGCACAAGTCCAAACTATCCATGAATTTAACAAAGGACTGTACTAGGATACGTAAAGAATTAGGAGTGCGGCCTATAAGAACCGCATCATCTGCGTAAAGTAGTACAGGGAGAGGTCTCTCGAGAATCATGGGGACATCTTGGGTCATAGGTACCAAAGACTTATTTAGACCATTAATATAAATAATAAAAAGGAGGGGGGCTAGGACACATCCCTGCCTGACCCCCCTTCCGACCTTAATGACTCCCAAGACCTCTCCCCCACTACCTATCCTCACCTGAGCCTCGAGGTCTTTATGGAGATATGCCAGAAAATGAACCAGTGGCTCATCCAGCCCATAGGCCAGTAGAATAGCCCACAGCCTTGACCTGTTCACAAGGTCAAATGCTGAGGACAAATCCATAAAGGCCAAATAGAACGGCGAGTTCCGAGCGATAGTATACTTCCCAATTACAAGGTTGAGATTAAGGCATTGTTCATTAGTACCAACCTTGCTACGGAAACCTAACTGCCAAGGCTCTAAAATACTACACTCCTCTGACCATTCCAGGATCTTTTTGTATAAAACTCTGCCCAAAATTTTAAGGGTATTATCAATCAAAGAGGTTTTGTAGAAAGCTGTTGAGTATCCCAATCTCGACCCCACAATACATTTGCCACAAGGAATTGAACTTAAATTATATATCTGATTTTATACGCGCTCGCCCAGCTCTCTTCTGGCTATCAGTCTGGAAGAATCAGGCAGCTACCTTAACTAAAAACATCATAGGCTGAGACCGATCCCCCTTTTTAAATATTTGGACAATAATGCTCTTTGCCCAAGTGCTAGGTAGCGGGGCGTGCATTAAATTGTTAAAAACGTTCAAAAGGAGCTGGGCCCAGAAATCCGGGTTCCATTTAATTAAATCTATCGGTAACCCATCTGGGCCGGCGGCCTTATTCCCGATGCTGTGATGAATTGCTTCCTCTACTTCGGGGAGTGTTGTCTGGATGCCAGTGGATGGGCCAAATTCCTACAGGTCCATCTCCGATGAAGAAGTGGCGTAAATATTAGAAAAGTGGTTTATCCAAGTTTCACTGGATATGGTGCAGCTGATGGGGGTTAGTAACTGTTCTGTGGATCGGAGATCCCTTACAGCAGACCGGAACATTTTACCCTTTTTATTTATGGCTGCCTGAGATAAGGTTTCCCAGCGGTCGTTTAAGAGTACTCCTTTCCTGATGCTAACCGCTGCATTATAATTCTGCCTTGCCAATTTCACATATGGGACACACCTGGGTTTGGCTGAAAGGGCCCTACGTAGGTTCCTATTTGCCAATGAACATTTGTCATCAAACCATCTAGGGCCCTGTTTCCTCAAGCAAGCGGGCTTCGACAATAAGGTTTTGATGATCGTACAAAGTTTAGAGAAATCATTGACTATCTCTTGGTGCGGAGTTTTGAATAACAGACATGAGTTAATAAGGGGCAGATTATCCTTTACTAGTTACTTAAACAGTTAGTCACTATCAACACCCCTCCATATTAGTCTTAAATTATCAGTGGAAGGCGTTAAGTCTTTAGCCCCACATTCAACTGGAAACACGGGTCAAGGTGCTAATTTAATGGGGTTGTGATCCCCATGAATCGTAGCAATAAACTCAGCGCCCGTTAAGTAATCCACAAACACAGAAGAAATAAAAACAATCTATTGTAGAGGAATGACCCCTACCTCTGAATGTCGGGGGTTGATAGTTAATAGGGTGTGCTGGACCCATCTGGTCCATAACGTTAACCAAGTCATGTGAACTTAAGAACGCAGCCAACTCTGCGTCCTTACGAGAGGAGGAACCTTGGTTAAGTGTCTGTACACCATGATGTGTATCTTTAAGTTTTGCATTAAAATCTCCCCCTAGGATAATCCCGATAGTATCGCCCAAGTGATGCTGACAATCTAATTTAGAGATAAAATCAAAAAGCATAATAACATTTCTATTGGGAATGGATTGGAAATCATTATTGTAAAAATTCACCAAATAAAAAGAAACTCTTCTTTTATAAAATACAACTTGATAATTAGAACTATTAGTTGGTAAGACCTTAAAGCTCCCTCCAGCGGCTACATTAAGCCCAATGCAAAGTCCCCCCCCGAGGGGCGGCCCGGTTTGTGATGGGATGCCGCTACACTAATGCAATGGAACCCCTCAATATGCAAGTCATGTGTAGCCCAAGTCTCCTGGAACATAACTACATCCTGTTCCTTAACTAGGCACAACCAATCCTGGTCACCAAGCTTAGACTGCAACCCTGCCACATTCCAACTTAAGATATTCAAGTCTGCTCCAATACTGCTTTTAATTAAGGATGGCTTATCATTGGCGTTATAAGTCAATGCCTGGGTAACTGGAGAAACAATCTTAATTCGGAGTGACTTATTATCATTATGGGTTGGTACTATGGTAGCAGGAAGATCTGCCAAATAGGGCAGATGGAGCTGTTGGTTAGTCGTTAATGGTTGTCAATCCTGTGCGTCTAAGCTGGAAAGTGCATTAAAACTATTGTTTAGCAAAGGGAGGACGTAAGTGTCCCTAACTGGTTTAAAAGGTGGCTTGTAATAGCAATAGTAAGGATATTATCTAGCCACAGGATTACTGCTAAGCAGGTTGCTGGTATGCTTTTTGAGTCTTCTTCTGACCATTGTTCAGAGACTGACGGCATCTGAGGCAGAGGAGAGAGTGGAAGATTCAAGCAGTGAGTTTTCTGTCCACAAGGAATCACCGGTTGATGAAGCTACTCTCCGTGCGGATGAAGCTACTCTCCGTGCGGATTAAGTGCCTGTTTTAGAGGAGGATATTGATGTGCCGATAGTGCAGCAAGAGGCATCTGGGCTGCAGCCTGGGGCTGCAAGACTTCCCGTTGGAAGTGCTGACCTCTGGGTTGCCCCAGACATGGTGCAGCCGGCATTGCCAGACTTGACTGGTGTTCCAGGGTGTAGAGTGAATGCTGAAAACATTTTGCCGATAAATTGTTTTCAGTTGTGGACAATGCATTTTTGGCAGAGAATGTTGAGCAGACTAATTTGTATGCCGAACAGTTTTTGAGAGACAATAGTGCCTGCCTTAGGCCCCACTCTCGAGCTACCCGGTGGACTCCCAAAAATCTGGAAGAGATGAAGTTCTTGGTTTTAACTTTTTTGATGGGCTTGCTACGGAAGCCATCAATGTCTTCATATTGGTCTACTAGTCCCTTGATGGCAACGGCTATATTTCCGGCAGTCGTCAGTCATGACAGGTATTTGCTTCTGCTTTGGATGCTGCATTTTGTCGATAATGGCTTAGCGTTGCCACAAGATCACCCTGATTGTGACCGTCTTTTTAAGATTTTCCGGTCATTGACACTTTGTAGATCGATTTTCTGAGATCTATGCTCCAGGGAAATAAATAGCAGTAGATGAGTCTTTGGTCTTGTTCAAGGGCCGCTTGTTTTTTAGGCAATACATTTCTGGTAAGAGGGCACGCTATGGAATTAAGATGTATAGGTTTTGTGACAGTAGGACTGGAAATGTCTCTAATTTCAGGGTGTACACCGGTAAGGATTACAGGATTAACACTCCTGGTTGTCCGTACACTTTTGGAGTGACTGAGAAAATTGTGTGGGAACTTGGTAGAGGACTTTTTAACAAAGGTCGCCATTTATATGTAGTTAACTTCTACACTGGTGTGCAGTTGTTCATGGAATTGGCCAAAGTGGACGTTGTTGCTTGTGGCACAATCCGCTCTAACCGTAAAGGTTTCCCAAAAGACCTTGTTTGTCAAAAGCTTGTGCTGGGACAGTGCAGTGAGTTGCGCTGCGTTGCGAGGAAAATCTAGCTGTGAAGTTTTCAGACAGGAGAGATGTCTACATGCTGACTACCATCCATGATGAAAGCACTTCACCTGTGACTGGAGTCAGGTTGCTGAAGCACGCAAACCTGTGTGCATTTTAGACTATAATTGGCACATGGGTGGTGTTGACAGAGTAGATCAGAGGTTGGAACCTTACACTGCTGTTCGTAAGGCTTACATTTGGCATAAGAAGTTGCTATCCATCTTTTCCACTTGGCAACCTTTAATGCTTTTGTTGTATTCAAGGATTGTTGTCCTGAGTCAAAGATGACTTTTGCTAAGTTTCAGGGGTCTGTAATAGGCAGCCTTGTTTTTGTGGAACAGGCAAGTATTCCTAGAGTTGGAGTGTTGGGGGATGTGGCTAAATTGAAAGATCGCCACTTCCCTGATCACATTCCACCCACACCCTCAGACTTTCCCAGTAGGAGATGTAGTCTGTTGGTGAAGTGGTACGCGGAAGCAGACTCGTATGTATTGCCCCGAGTGTCCTTCTAACCCTGGGCTGTGTGCCTGTATGTTTTAGAATGTACCACATGCAAAATAATTTTTGGTAGCATCCATGAGTGGTAAAGTGAACTGCCTGGTCTCTATTGTTTTATAATTTGTGTTCAGTTTCAATGTTGGCATTTGTGCAATACATTTAGTTCTTAGATTTTGTGTTAGTAGATTTGTATCTATTTGCAATTTGTTTGTATAAAAAAAAAACTAAATGTGTAGAGGCTGGGGCTTGGCTGATGGTGGGCGTGGACTGGCGCTTGGCTGGCGGCGTGCGTGGACTGGCGCTTGGCTGGCGGTGGGCGTGGACTGGCGCTTGGCTGGCGGTGGGTGGTGACTGGCGCTTGGCTGGCGTTGTGAGTAGTGACTTGCTGCTGATTACTATACACTCTGCTAGCCAACCGCCACTCCTTGCAATTCGTCAGCTGGAGTGATTGCTGTGTCAGGAATGTGGGCGTGTGAAAGTGATAGGCCCTTGAATGGCGCTCTCTGCTGGTGTGAGTGATGTAATGTGATGGGCCCGCAGCTGGCAGTGTGAATAATTTTGTATGTGTTTCACATATGAAAGGTGTATGAATGGACTGTAAAGAGGCTGGTGCCTTGTCGTGGCTTCACAGCTCACGAGATGTGAGTCAATGGATCAGTTTCTCGTCCTTTCAATTAACAATTCATTTCATTTTTGTGAAATCTCTTGTTAATGCAATTGTATATACTGAACCATCACTCACCCTCGTGCCAAATCCAACCGGTATGTATGTGTGTTTGAGGAATAGATGGTTGTGCAGAAATATTTGTCTTTTCTGTCTATGCGCAGGGTGTACCTTGTTCCTTTTTGTGAATGCTGTAATGTGTTGGTTTCATGCCTGGTGGTGTGAATGGTCTTGTGTGTATAACGTACGAAAGGTGTGTGAATGACCTGTAAAGCGGTTTGGGCCTTGACGCAGCTTTACAGCTCACAAGCTGAGTCACTGGTTCAGTTTTTTGTCCTTTCAATTATTAATGGTGCATTTCATTTTTGTGAAATCTTGTGTTAATAAAATGTTATATACTGAACCATCACTCGTCCTGGTACCAAATCCAACCAGTATGTGTGTGCTTGAGGACTAGATGGCTGCGGAGTAATATTTGTCTTTTGTCTCTGCCAAGGTGCACATTCCATCTAAGAAAAACCTACCAACTGTAGATATTGTCGTAAACTAAACACCCATGGGGGTACATGGTGATGTCTCTCTTGTGGATCCCAACAAGTTGTCTTACAATGTCCTGCAAACATCAAAATTTGACTGTCACATTTTCGGTGCATTATTGTGCCAAAATGTTCACTCTTGAGAAACAACCAATTTCCTGCCATGCACCATTTCTCCAAATATCCCAATAGAAATGGTACCTCACTTGTGTGGGTGGGCCAAGTACCCACGGCAGGGAAGGGCCCAAAATGTATTGTGGAGACATCAAAATTACCTATCACAAAACAACCTGGTTTTGCAAAGGGGGTCCCATGAGTTTTGGCCCTGGGCTCGGCGGCCATCTAGGGAAACCTACCAAACCCACACATTTCTGAAAACGAAACACCCGGGCGAGTCCAGCAAAGTATGGCTTGCGTGGGTCACCCAACATTTTCCTTCCCAGAATCCCCTGCAAACCTCAAATCACTTTTTCTCAATTTTCTGTGTTGTAAAATTCTGGAATCTGCGTGGATCCACAAATTTCCTAACCCCCAGCGTTCCCCCAGATCTCCCGGTAAAAAAGGTGCCTCACTTGTGTGGGTAGGCATAGTGGATGCAACAGGAAATAGCCCAAATCGAACTGTGGAGACTTCAAAATTACCTATAACAAATCTACCTGGTTTGGGCGGGGGAAGCACATGGATTTTTGGCCCCGGGCTCGCCGCCATCTATGGAAACCTACCAAACCCCCACATTTCTGAAAACTAGACACCCTGGGGAGTCCAATGAGGTATGGCATGTGTGGATCCCCCAACGTTTCCCTGCCCAGAATTCCATGCAAACCTCAAATTTAGCTGAAAAAACACATTTTTCAAATTTTTGGGTGGAATCACCGTGCCGGCATAAATGTCCTACACCACGTTCTCCTATGTGTCTCGAGTAAAATGATACCTCACGTGTCTAATGCAGAATTGGCTAAAACCCTATTTTTAAAAAAAATGTAGCACTTAGAATTCTCGGTGCTAAACCCTTAATCCCTATGTGTTGGGCTCTTCCCAGTCACAGGCCCTTGCCCCACCCACACAAGTGAGGTATCATTTTACTCGGGAGACTGAGGGGAATGCTGTGGGGTAGGACATTTGTGCCGGCACGGTGATTTCACCCAAAAATATGTGGAAAATGTGTTTTTTCCAACTAAATTTGTGGTTTGCTGGGGATTCTGGGTAGGAAAATGTTGGGGACCCACACAAGCCATATGTTGCTGGACTCCCCCAGGTGTCTAGTTTTCAGAAATGTGTGGGTTTGCTAGGTTTCCCTAGATGGCCGCCGAGCCCAGGGCCAAACACTCATGGGACCCCCCCCTTGCAAAAGTAGATTTTGTGATGGGTAGATTTGATGTCGCCTCAATAGGTTTTGGGCCCTCGCCTGTCGCAGGTACTAGACCCACCCACGCAAGTAAGTTATCATTTTTATGGAGAGACCTTGTGGGAACGCTGGTTGGGATGAAATTTGTGGATCCATGCAGATTCCAGAACTTTCCCACACAAAAATTAGTGAAAAAAGTGATTTTGTTTCAGCTAAATTGGAGGTTTCCAGGGAAATCTGGGTAGGTAAAAGTTGGGGGACCCACGCACGCCATACCTTGCTGGACTCTTTCCTCCCCCCCCCCCCCCCCCCCATCCCCCCAATGTGTCTAGTTTTCAGAAGTGTATGGGTTTGGTAGGTTACCCTAGATGGCCGCCGAGCCTGGGGCCAAAAACTCATTGGACCCCCTCCCCCCTTGCAAAACCAGGTTGGTTTGCGAGAGGTAATTTTGAAGTCGCCTCAATAGGTTTTGGGCCCTTGCCTGTCGCGGGTACTTGACCCACCTACACAAGTGAGGTACCATTTTTCTCGGAAGACTTTGGGGAATGTGGGGTGGGTGGAATTATGTGGATCCACGCAGATTTTAGAACTTTCCACCACAAAAATGAGAGGAAAATGTGTTTTTTGGGACAAAATTTAGGTTTGCAAGGGATTATGGGTACCAGAACCTGGTGAGAGATAGTCAACTCACCCCATCCTGGATTCCCCTGGGTGTCTAGTTTAAAAAAATGTATAGGTTTGCTAGGTTTCCCTAGGTGCCGGCAGAGCTAGGGTTCAAAATCTACAGCTAGGCACTTTGCAAAAAAAAAGGGTCCGTTTTCACTGTGAAAATGTGGTGTCCACGTTGCGCTTTGAGCGGTTTCCTGTTGCAGGCACCCGAGAAAAATGGTACCTCACTTGTGTGGGTAGGCCCACTACCCAAACAAGTGAGGTACCATTTTTCTCGGGAGACTTAGGGTAACGCAGAATTGTAGAGCAACCATTATTACCTATTGACTTTCAATGCATTTCCGCCTTCCAAATAAGACAATTAGAAAGAAATCATTTTGAAAAATGACCTATAATTCTCATGCAGGTATATGTACTCACAATTTCGGAAATATGCAAATATATACTGTTTCTAAACACTTTTGTTCCCATTTCAAAAATACATAGGTGTCTTTCATACCGATTTTTCCATGTATATATTTTCCCAAATTAATTGCTATATGCCAGGTACACAATAAGAAAATGCTTTGCAAGACGCTGCTCAGTTATTGGCTCTGGGTTCGTCGGGTTCTTGGTGAACCTACAAGTCCTATATATCCCCACAACCAGAAAGGTCCAGCCGATTTAACGATATATTGCTTTCAAACAGCTGTCACAATTGGAAGTTGTTTCAGGTGAAAACGTTGGCACAAATGGCTGTTTTTTTCAACTAATTTTCAATTTTTCCTATATCTAACTGTTAGTTTCTATAAAGAAACCTTGAATGATCTACACAAATGACCCCTTGCTGAATTGAGTTTAGTCTACTTTTCTAAAATGTATAGCTTTCTAGGATCCATTATTGCTTTTATACCCATTTCTACCATTAACTGGAAGAAGGTTGAAAGCACAAAAAAATATCAAAAGTAGGCTACATCCCAGTAAAATGCCAAAACTGTGTACAAAATGTTTTTCTGACAAACGTCTGTCAGTCCCTAAAAGCTGGGAAAATGGTGTTTTCAGCCCCACAAACCCTTTGTTGATACCATTTGCAGGGAAAAAACAGACGCTTCCATTTGCAGCACTTTTTCCTATTTTTCCCCAAATTTAGCTGTATTTTTGATAATTTCTGGGTCCCCTCCAGGGGAATCCACAAACACTGGGTACCTTTAGAATCCCCATGATGTTGAAAGAAAAAGACGCAAATTTGGCGTGGATACCTTAGATGGTCAAAGTTACAGGGGCCTAAGCGCGAACTACCCCAAATAACCAAAAAAAGGCTTAGCACAGAGGGGAGAAAGGCCCAACAGCGAAGGGGTTAAAACAGTCTTGTCTTTATGACATGGGTATGTTATTCCCGTGGTTTAGGAGTCTTGCGACATTATTTACCTATGGCCTCTTTCAGGGGACTCTATGGGGTAGGGTGTGTATCTGCAAAGCTGCGGTCCGCTCCATCTATTTTGGCTGGGTTGCTCTTAAGAGACTTCATGTTTATTGTTCTCAGATATTCCTCCGGGTATTGTTTGGCTTTGGCATTTGATTCTAAAGTAAGGAATCTGCGGCTAGCTGGCTCTATCAGATGAGCAAGTTACCTACCTTCGGTATTGCATTATCTGGAAAAGACAGCATCTAGCTGCAGATTCCTTAACGACCTGCCCATCCTCCCCGCTCTGTCAACTGAGTCCTTTTGGGTCTCAATTATTTTGTTATTTTATAAAAAAAAAACAGAGCAGGCGAGGAAGAACACAGTATTTATTACCTATATGGGTTCTCTTTCGTCTTGAGGTTGTTAAGCTATTCATATACTGAATTATGGTTACAACTATAATGGTTATTTGACACTTTGAACTCTTGTTTGTTTTTGGCACACCATTCCATTCACAGCTTCTATAGGGGACTCCGCATTTTGAGTGCAGAAAATGTTCACAGAATAAACTGACGTCAACGTGTTGGCAAGGGAGCTATATGGACTCAGTCAACATCACATCCGGTGGACACCGTCGGTGCAGTCTCATGCGCCGCCCTCTGCTGTTGTGCGGATGTGCTGTGGGAAAGTTTCCGAATCCAGACTCATGCCGTGGGATTATTCTAAAGTGAGGAATCTGCGGCTAGATCCTGTCTTTACCAGATAATGTTACTGAAGGTAAGTAACTTGCTCGTTAAGGACACATAGTGACTAATCCATAATTTATAAATAATGTCTTTTGGTTAGCATCCAATTGTGACGCTTTGGGTGCTTTGCCTCTAGTATGCTGGGCATCTTTACTATTGGAACCAAACAGAATACCAAGTACACCTCTTTAATATTTCACATGGAATAGGAATGCTGAACCGTGTAAGGCTGAAGATAGCTCCAAGTAAATCAAAACCCACTCAGTGCTTTTCTTTTAAACAGTCTATAGTAAATTAGCATAAAATTCAAAACCCAGAGTGATAACACACCTTTTAGCTAGAGATCAGTGTAAAACATTTTTGGAGTGTATTGAATGTACTTGATATTTTAAGTTAAACTTACTGTCTTTCTTTTAGAATGTAAGTAGCCAACAAGGTTTTTTTTTTTTTTTTTTAAACTACTAATCTTGCTTTTTAGGGCATTCACTAGTGTTATTACTGCGGGTATTATCTTAATATAATGCATTTTCATTTGTTCATTTTAAGCTACAGAATACAGAGGCAAAAAAAAGTATCTAATAAAGACATCTAGCCACAGTTTACTTAACTTTTGAATTCTTCCCAGGTGCCAGTCTAAATCCAGACAATTTTTAGCAGTACCTCTGTGCACCAGTGAATGGCATCGTATGGCTCCGCGATGACGTCCACGCCAGTCATGTCATCAGTGGTGCTATACAAGTCCTCTCCGGCACACTGACTTATTCTTTTTCACGCTGTAACTCTGATCCGGATAAGCGGTTCCCTGGGTCGATATTTCTGTTTTTTTGGCCTACCTCTAACTTTGTTGTCGGTAGAACAGTGTGCCCTTTCTATGTCTACAGGTTTCAAGCCTTGTGGGTCTTGTAGCCGACATATGTTGGTGACGCACCCGCATACAATTTGTTTGTGGTGTTTAGGCAAGCACCACGACTCCGAGGATTGTGGATCCTGCCAGAAGCTTAAACCGAAGTCACTAAAGGAGCGGCATTTGAAGTTGATGGCTGCGCACGTGTCAGTCCTTGGAGGCTTCCGGTCCTCGGTCTTCATCATCCCGGGAAAACCGTTTGCGGGATCGATATAGGAGATGAAACAGTCTTAGAGGGCGTAGTTTTCTGGGGAAGTCGAAATGTAAGGGAAGGTTGAGTTGGCAGCATTTTTGGACTTCACCGCCTGGAGATGCCGTCTCCCATGGCTCCTCCCGCTCGACAGTTGAGGAGGCCGTACGTGACTGCACCACATCTCTCCGTATTTCTGGGAGCCAGGGCATCGATGGCTCAGATGATTGAAAATTACAATTCCTTGCCCCTCATCTTTGGGACCCCATCTCCCTCTGGAACCCCTTTAGGCCCCAAGGTGGTGAGTGGGGTACCATCTGAGGGTTTGCCCTCAGTGACGGTTGAGCCCTTGGACCCTTCGGTGCAGATCCACAGTCCTTGGGGATCTCCGCCTATGACGCCGGACCAGCAGACTGACGGCATCGGTCGAAGTCGTTTCTCCTCCCATGTAGGCGTCGTACAACGGTGAATGCGGAGTAGACTGTTCAAACTGAGGGGAATATACAAAGTTTTGATTCCCTCTCAGGAAGAAGTTGTGAAAATACAGCCTGAGTCGATTGAGTCAGTGCTCTTTCAGCCCATTCACAACATTAATGTGCAATAGATGGAAGAGAGCTGGTTGTCTGCTCTGGGAGAGGCTAGTGGCCTGGATACTTCACCAGCTTCAGGGTTGCTTTCTCCTCCTGGCCTTGCTTCAGAGGCAAGCTCCCCCTTTGCAGACGTAAGGAAAGTAGCTCAAGTTTTAAACTTGTTACTTTCTTCGGTGCAAAGGTCCACAAACACTTTGATTGAGGTCTTTTTTCAGGGACAGGCTGGGGAAGAACATGTTCCATTTGGAGAGGCCCTTTTTGATATTTTATTAGGTACTTGGGCAAGGCCTGAGTTGGGGACCTCAGTGGACTGAGATATTGCACGTAGACACCTTCCTGCACCTGGAGACTCAGTTTGTCTTTATAGACACCCTTCCACCTGTAGCTTGGGGACACACATTTGCTTCATAAATACAACTTGTGTGCTGGGCCGATATTCCCATGCCTTATAGGATTCGCTACAGAATGCTTCCATCTCTTTCGGATAACCTCCACTTTGAGATTGCTGATTTGATTATGCTGCTTGGCTTACCATAAGGTGTTATGGACACAACAGATTCTGTGGGTCGAGCGATGGCAGATGCATGAAGGCGTTGGGCTTGGTTAAAAACGTTGGTTTTCTCGGAGGCTGTCCAGTCGACTTTGGTCAACATGCCATTTGATGGTGCCCACCTTTTTGGGAGTCATACTGATGCAGCATTAAGTATTCATAATCCTAGCTTTTCATTGTTTATTACTGGGTAACTTGTCTTTATGCTTGAGATGCAGACTATTTCTTTATAAGCGAGTAAGCTTTGCTAGGGCATTTTACATGTTCATTGTTTGTTTGACCACTTGATGTCCCGCAAGAGCAGATGTTTTATTCTCAGTACCATTTTTTACCTATTTAGTATCAGTTTAAATAACCGAGGGAGGTTTCCCTTTGTCCCTTGGCCTCTGAGGATGAGCTTTGTGCACCAGAGGGTGTCAAGAGATGTCTTCTTGTATGGATGATTCTCTGACGCAAACTTCCTTGAAGCAGTTCAATATGCTAAAATGTGCATGGTTTCAACCGTTTGTTTTCTCTCATAGGGACATGTTGGTATGCCAGTGGTAAGTCTGCTATATAAGGACATTCTGGTCTTTAACCATTAGAGTACTCAGCGCAGTTTGTCCTCACTACTCGTGAGGTATGCATTTTTATTACAGCGCTTATGGATTCAGGGCCTACGCTTTGTATTCTTTTGAATACATGTTCCTGTGATTCATCCTTCATTCAAGTCCTTTTGGACTATGTTTTATGGTGCAGGTTGTTTTCTCCTTCTGAGCAAATTGCATATCTACATTTTATTATATGTGCTTCACTTTTTGAAAAATTGTGTGAGTAAACTCAGAGTTTGGTATATTCTTTGGAAAACTCAAGTTAGTTCCCTTCTTCTCTGTGTAGTGGATAGGTGATTCATTTGTTCATTCCTAGAACCTAAGGGGGTGAACTCTGTATCTTATGCTATGTAGCATCGGAAAACAATCTGATGGAGACTTCCACCTGCAGTTTCCTTACCTGTTTTCAGTCATACAATTTGGAGTTGTTAGGCTTTTTAGGAAGCTCTGCTTGTTCTCCCACAGTGCTTTTTGCATGTCTGAAGGGTATACATTACCTGTCTTTTTGTGTATGTATCTATTTTCTCTGTTTTGCAAGTCTTTGGGAAATCGTGGCTGTTACTTCTTGAGGCGGTCTTGTAATAAACACTTGTGATACGAAACACAATTTGAAGTAAAAAGTTAAGTAATCTGCGGCTAGATGTCACTATCAGATGTAAAAGTTACTTGCCTTCTTTAACGTTATATCTGGTAGAGACACAGTCTAGTCTCAGATTCTTTAGATCCTTGCCTATCCGCCCCACTCTGCAAATGTCCTATGAAGTAAGGGTTGTACCCTTTTTTCAGTACTGGTTATATATTCCGGTATCACATTCTCAACTTACGTTGGGATTCAACAGACCCCTTGACCTGCCCACATAGCCTTTAAGATGTTGCCATACTATCCATTTCCAAATGTGTGGTCCGTAGGATGTGTGTTTTCACTATCACGCTGGATTAGACAGCAGTGGGCAGTATTGATTTATTTGTTCTTTGGTATCATCATACATTGGATTGGCACTATGAATGTCACATAGTGGTGTGTTTCAACAAACATTTTGGTGTAGTTTTTGTAGGTTTTGTTTTGATATTGCCATGCCATTCATTACTATTGATGAATGGTCTATAGTGTATGGTTTTCTTCCCTTACAAAGGGGTTATTCACCAGGGCGCAGGGTATCATGTAGCCCTGTGTTTTGTTGATTTTGTTGAGGGTTTCTTTGAAATCCATGTCTGGTATTATTATACCATTTGAATTTTCTTCTTTATTAATGTTTCAAAGAGGTTTGATCTTTTTTGGCACACTGTTTCCACAACCAGTTTCTATGGTGGCTCTGCGTTATGGCGCAGAAGGTTTCACAGAAGATACTTACGTTCGCATGCCGGAGGGGACTTGTATGACTCCACTGACGTCATGACCTGAGTCAACGTCATCGTGGAGCCATACGACGCTGTCCCCCAGACTGGCACCTAGGGAGAATTCAAAAGTTTATGAATCTGCACCTAGACTGTGTCTCTACCAGATATCACGTTACCAAAGGTAAATAACTTGTACATCAGTTACAGAATAGCATTAGTAATATGAGATTGCAGATAAATACTACACATGCAATACATGTATTCTCTCAATCTGATATTGGTTCAGTCAAGATACCAGTACCTGAATATGTTTCTCTCTGGGGCATATTTCCCTACTTTTTTGTTTTTGTCATTAAGTGGTATTTGGGAGCACTAGCTTCAAATAATTAAACTTCTAGACATCTCAGCTACAACAACTTAAGCACATCCATCTCAATTGGTGTTTTTCCAAGTCACATGAAAAAATACAGCATAACTTTGTTTACCACTTATTTGGCACATTGCCTCTCCGTCATGGATTATATGTTGAAACCACCAGTCTTCATTTTTCTGATGCACTCATGAAATTAGTTTCGCCTTCATTTGAGACTTTTAATTTCTTTCATTTTTGTATTGTTAAAGTAGTTGTGGATGTATAGATTCACAATGTGTTAGACTCTCTGAATACATATGTAGAACAAATCGATAATGTCCTCATTTGATAAAACAGGATTAAAGTCTAAGGTTTGGAAAAAAGGTGCACTAACCATAATGTCAATATTTGTCCTTCTAATCCTTCGAGGCTTTTATCAGTGGGGTCTTCAGTGGATAAAATCCTGTAAATATCTACTATATACTGAATGGCACAAATGCCTACCTCTATATGGTTGAGTGGTATTATTATATGGTTTGGTTTCCAAGTGTTTTCAGTTTTAGTGTATTACATTTGAAACTATAAATTCTTAACTCAAATTCATATTCTCTAGTGTTGGAACTTATTAAAGAATTCCATAGACTACATGCAGTTTACACACGTCATTATACGACCTGCTCTAGCGCCTATGAGGTGGATAGACAGCCCCTTGTCCTGTCCCCAGAGGCTCCAACTGCTGGTTTTCGTAACCCACATCTGTGAGAGGAACTCTTTTTTAAAAAAAAATTTTTAATTTTTTTTAGAGCTCTGTCTCAATATTCAACTTGTTTTAAAAAAAATTTTTCTAGCTATTTTATGATTGTCAATTGGCGTGACTTGCGCTCACGGAGGATGGTGACATCTCTACAGTGCTCTGCGTGCTGAGGGAAGACTTTGATGCCTAACAGCGGCTTTCTCTGTTGGCTGTGCCGCCATTACAGGCAGAGGTAATAACCAAAAGCCTTGCTTAGTTGATAACTTAACCGGAGAGGAGGTTTGTCGTGCTGCCTTTCATTGTGATGCACTCTTTTCCCTCATATGGCCCACCACCTTTGATTTACGGCGTTGGCTACAACTGCTTTTAACGAGTCTGTGAGGGCTCATAAATCCCTATTTTCCACAACAGTGCCACTTCTCAACAAAACCACCTGTCAAAAGTAAGTCATACAGATGCTGTAGTTAAAAAAGAGAGTCCTGACTACTGGTTATCATCTGTTCTTTCTGTGGATAATGCTTTTTGTAATATTGGATTTTTTTTCCATCCTACTCAGGTGCCTTGTATGGCTGTTTTCTATATCTGGGTTTTCCAAATAGAAGATCATGCTGTGCTCATGAGAAATGGCATGTGATTTAAACATTGCAAGACAGAGAACAACCTGGCATTGAAGAACAAAGTTTCGGAAAATGCTCTTTGTTAGAATCCGGGTTCTCTGGTTGGCACAGGTAGGTACTTGTGACAAGCAGGGAACCTTTCCTCTAGTCAGGATGAGGGGTTACACTACTAAAATAATCTCAGAGCGCTATAGGTTAAGCATTTGTGAACACACACAGTAACCAAGTGACAACACTAGAAATGGACACCACACAGGTATTATATTAAAAATAAGGATTCTTTATATAGAGTTACCACAAGACCATTAAACGACAAAAATTACACAATACTGTTACTTTAGGTGGTAGAAGTTTGCTTAGTTCTCTTAAGTTCTTAAATGCGACACTTTAAGTCAATGTACCTTAGATGCGACACGCAGGGCAACGAAAGTGTTGCAACGATGTTGATGCGATGAAGTTTTTGCTGCAAAGAAATAAAGACGTGAAGATCTTCCAGATGCGTTGCGCTTCTCCGATGGTTGCGTGAAGGCTCGACTCGATGCGTCAGCTACAGCGGCATCACCCCTTTACGCGATGCGACGACAGCGGCCTTGGCAGCGGCACTCTGACGTTGCGAGACGCTTCCGCTCAATGCGATGCTGCAGCGGCGTCACCCCTTTACGCGATGCGATGTCAACAGCTCCGACGGCGGCACGCTTCTCCGTGGATGCGAGGCGCTTTTCCAGATGCGGTGTGATGCGACAACTACGATGGCGACACGCTTCTTTCTCGATGCGAGACTCTCCTCTCGATGCGGTTCAATGCGTCAGCTGCGATGGCTACACGCTTCTTTGGCGTTGCGAGACTTCCGGAATGATGCGAGATGCTTCCGCTCGATGCAATGCAGCAGCGGCGACACTCTGCGAGATGCGATGACAGCGGCTCCGACGGCGGCACGCTTCTCCTCCTTGAGTCGCGCTTCCAGCTCCTTGCGACACGCAGTCCCTCAGAAGGCCCAACAGCAGCAGCAGGCATTTCCAAAAGACTTTAGGAAGCTGGGGGTGAAGTCCACTGGTCCTGGGACTTCGTTCAGGGAGCAAGCTCAGCACAAGCCCTTTGAGATCTTTGAAGCACAAGTTGAAATAAAGTCTTTGTAGTCTTTCTCTTCTCCTTCAGCAGCAAGGCAACCACTGCAGGCCAATCCCCCAGGTCAGGGACAGTACTCCTCCTTACAGCTTTCCCGGTTTCTCCTCCTCTGGCAGAGGTTCTTCTTGTTTAAGCAGGATCTGATCTAATTTCTTGGGAGCAGGGTCCCAATACTTATACCCCTAATTCCTTTGTTCCTCTGGGGTTGAGGGGCCTTTGCCCAGTCCAAACCAGTTCTTGAGCACTTAGTTGTTGTGAGGCAGGCTGTTTATTTCAGGGTGCAGGGCAGAGACATCAGCCGCTCCACAGGAGGTGGTGCCAGCATTGTGGTGGCAGAGCACATCCCTATTCAGAGTCCAGGTGCACTCCTCCCACCCATCTATCTGTCAATCTTCCTATTCCCCACCAGGCTACCTAGCCCTGCCCATCTGGGTTTCCCCAGCCCTGTCACTCACACAAACCAGACAGCAGATACACATCACACAGAGGCGGGCTGGAATGGTTAGACAAGCAAATACCTACTTTCTAAAAGTGGTATTTGCAAACACAGAATATTAAAATAAACTTTACTAAAAAGATGTATTTTATTATTCTGAGTTCAGACATACTAAACTCGATTTTCTACCATGTTCCCTGGGCCTGCTAGGATCATAGGATGTAACAATCCTAACAGCCCATTCTGGCCTATGGGGACCGGTAGCCTTACAATAGTGAAAAACGAAAATGGCTGTAATTCACTATTAGGACATGCCACACAGACAGGGCTTGTCCTACCTTATGCTTACAATGCACCCTGCCCTTGGGCCTACCATAGGGGAGACTGATATGAAGTTAAGGGAAGGTTCTGCAATGGCAGACCTTAGACACATTTTACCAGGCCTCTTTTGTGGGTGGCACAACCAGTGCTGCAAGCCCACCAGCAGCATTTGTATTTACAAGCCCTGGGCACACCTGGTGCACTTTACTGGGGTCTGACAGTAAACCAAATAAGTCAATCATGGAATCCAACCAACATATACATTTTACATAGGGAGCACTTGCACTGTGGCACTGGTTGGCAGTGGCACAGTGCTCTGAGCGGCCAACACCATAAAAACACATGAGGCACAGCGTCAAAGAGTAAGGGAGACTCACGCCAAGGTGCCAGGTCTAAACCTCTTCACAGTAGGAAAATGTGACACCAATATCCCAGAGATGAGCACTTAACTGATGGTTACAGTGCTGGTGGCAACTGCTTTCAGAAAAGCCATGATTTCCACAGCAGTGTCTATTTTCAACAAAACAGAGCCAAAAGTATGTTCTTCAGCTTCTGCAGATATATTTACCTGTGTTTATGACTCTATGTGGCTTTTGCTGTGGACGTACATTCCAGGGCTTCATATACCTGCTTCTCTATATATACACATCTTCTCAATTTAGATAACACATCCTCTTACGAACGCCACTAAACTTCTTTGCAGTACCCTCATCTCTTGCTGTTCTCGCCAGAACATCATTGCAACGCTAACGTCTAATGTGAAGACTGCTTGCTTGTCTGTGCTTCCAACATACCTCCATATAATCTTTTTATCTTGGTTATATGGACAGATTGAAAAGCCTAAGATTACTTCATAGAACGCCTTTAAACTCTCATACTTACCCCACCAGAAATTGGGGATTCTGTCTCACATGTCTCATGGTTTGCATCTTCTGCAGCCAATGCAGGAGTTGCCTTACCACCCCCTGCTGCAGGAAAAAGCACCACTAAATAACTAAAAAAAGACCCTCCCGCTCCTACCAAACCTTCCCAGTCGGTGTCCATAGACCTCTTATTGCAAGTAAATGAGAGCCGTACACCCTTATGTGGAGAAACCAATGCGAAATTACAGAGACTTGACAACAAATGTCTAGGATGGAAGACAGAATAGTCAGCTGAACACCAAACTTCTGCCTTTACTGCTACTAATCGTAGAGGTACCCAGCTTCAATCTCAAGTCCAGATACTTCAAAAGTAGATCGAAGATTTGGAAAACAGAAACCTACGCAATAACTTACTTTTATGGTTTGCCAGAATGTACTGAGGGGCCTGATCCTCTCACGTTTTCAAACCCTTTCTTCCTGCACTGTTAAATATTTCAAAGGCACCATCTCTTAATTTTAAGCATGCTCATAGACTGTCATCTGCCAAGTTTTGCTTCTTCCTCCAAATGTCCGAGGTGTCATTCTCTACTTTCTGGAATATGCAGACTTCTTTTAAGTTCTCTCAGCCACCAGGTTCATGAAAAAATCTTTTGGTCTGGAAATAACGTCTATCTTTACCACAGGACTATGCCAGAAACACAGCAGACTGGCACAAATCATTTCTCTTCATGAGACCAGCCCAGGGGCTGTTGTAGCCGCTTGGTTGTTTTCACTCCCTTCTGGGACTCAAGTCCCAGGGAATACTGTTCCATCCTGACAGTGGAGGCAAGGATGGGGGGGGCACACCTGCAGCGCATAAAGTGCCATCTCCCCTGGCGTGGGCCTCACCCGGGCCAAGAGATGGCTCTTCCTTGCCAGGAAGAGCCAGGCCAGTGCCAACTCCTTGGCTTTACGTTAAGCATACTGAACTTATAAATGTCACACGTTTAATTGAAATTTATAAGCTTTTTGGATAACCCAAATCTTTTCTATATTTTGTGTGGATCTGTAAAAAGCTTAAACTTTTATTAGAAATTCCACCTTGCTGGGATTAAATCTTGATGTTGGGAACAGTGAGGTTTAATCTGTTGAACGCAATTGATAACGCTGGTAATAGGTAAAAGGAAGTTAATAGAAGGCCCTACGTGACAAATACAGAAGAAAACAATGCAATCACTAATTACCTGATGAATGCCGTGGGCCTAATCGAAAGTGAAATATGTAATGTGGAAGAAAGGCTTGCTGCAACAAAACAAATTGCAAATAAGGTTCTGTGTAATGCTGTTGTGCAATCGGTAGAGTAAATTACTCTCATAGAGCAAATAGAAGTACCAATACCCTTGAAAAGTCCCTTAATGCATAATCATTCCTCGTGTTTTTTTAACCAATCCCTGTAATTAGTTGAGCTCTCACCTTCCGAAGAATCAAAATCGCCCCAGCTAAGAAAAGCAAGCTGCGGGGGGATGTGATGACTATAGTCCCTAATTTCAGGAAAGAATTACACCTGTAAGGGGGTCCTGAAAATACAAGATCTAAATGGAACCAGGAATCTGGAGGCACTTGTAAAAAAAAGTTGCATGCAAAATTCGACAATACAGAAGGTCATGGCGGAGCTTAAAGAAATTAAACAGGGTTGTAGCGCTTGAGAATGCAACTAAGAACTCAGTGAAAATATCACAGAAGCAAGCAGATAATAGTATTACCCCTAACAATGATAACATTATGGATATCCATGTACAAATGTGAGATGTAGTTCAGACGCAACATTTGAAAACTGACCTTTTTTTTTTACCTTTCAGAAGCATGTCGTAATGGGGGGTTGTTGTCTCCTTAAAAATTGGGTGTTTTTGCTTGAACATTAAAGGCCTCCAAATGTCATTTAATTCACTTCCCAGGGTGAAGAAACACTTTGAGAACTCAGTGAGTAAATTGGCCATTTTCATCCACTTTTACCCAATCCACAAAGCTTGCATTTAGGGCCCCTGGAAGCATTACAATCACCTTAAACATGCTTATTTTATCTCTAGATGTGAGGATCCATGTACCAATGTGAGAAGCAGTTCAAAGGCGCAACATTTGAATATGGACCATTTTTTACCTTTCAGAAGTAAGTCGTAATGAGGGGGGTGGTATCTATCTTCAAAAATCTGGTGTTTTTGTTTGAACATTGAATGCCTCCAAATGTTTAATTCACATCTCTGGTTGAAGAAACGCTTTTTGAGTTTCACAAATCTAGCGTTTATGGCCCCTGGAAGCACGAAAATCACTTTAAACATCTCATTTTATCTCTAAAAGTGATGATCCATGTACAAATGTGAGATGTAGTTCAGACGCAACATTTGAAAACAGACCATTTTTTTATTTTATGAAGCATGTCGTAAGAGGGGGTCCTATCTCTCGTCAAAAATCGGGTGTTTTTGCTTGAACATTAAAGGCCTCAAAATGTCATCTTATTCACTTCCCAGGGTGGAGAAACACTTTTTGAGACCTCAGTGTGAGTAAATTGGCCATTTTCATTCACTTTTACCCATTCCACAAATCTAGCGTTTATGGCCCCTGGAAGCAGGAAACTCAATTAAGACAACGGTTCAAGTGGATAATAAGGAATTCATATAAATGATAATATTGCACAATCGCAATAGCACTGAATGGACTATGGTGTCAGGGGGCAAAATAAGTTCTCTACACAGTATATTCAATTAGTTATTTATGAAAAACAGTACTCAGTATATACACTTCATTAAATCAAAACTTGTGCATAGTGTCCCCAAGTGAAACATGGAACCAAAAGGTGACTGTACATTGTGAAACAAATTTATAATACATAAAATTATGTAGAACGGCCAATTTTATACAGTTTGAGGACAATCCACATATCCAATGATGCAGACTGAGCAATGGTCCGTCCTATACAATAGTCGACGTTTCGACCCTTCTGCAATTTTAGGGTCTCTTCAGGACTGTCAATACAGGGACATCTGAGTTACGAATTTATTCTTAGTGACGTTGTGGTGCCTTGTGTAAAAGTGAAAAAGGAAAGAGAAAATGAACTCGCGCGAGTACCCAGCCGGGTTGTCACGAGATGGACCTTGAATTTCCTTCGATGTCTAGGGTCTTAATAACGCTGCGATGTGCAGACTTCCTTCAGTGTTGCCTCATGTGCACCGTATGTGAAATCATGATAGAATCGTTCAGTATATGATAGTCCAACTGCACCGGTAACGGACCCATACCCAGGGAGGAAGCGGCGTTATCCGCGGAGATTTGTCCGCCAGCCTCTGATATCATATACTGAACGATTCTAGCATGATGTGAGCTGCAGCTCAAAGACGCAACATTTGTAAACAGACCATGTTGTCAAAAATCGGGCATTTTTGCTTGAACATTAAATGCTTCCAAATGGTATTTAATTTTTTTCTCGTGGTGAAGAAACACTTTTTGACACCTGAGTGAGTAAATTGGCGATTTTCATTTACTGTTACCCATTCCACTTGTGTTTAGGAAGCTGGAAGCATGAAATTCACTCTAAACAGGTAATTTTATCGTTAAAAGTGATGATCCTTATACAAATGTGAGCTGTAGTTCAAAGACGCAACACCTGAAAATGGACCATTTTTTTAGTTTCTGAAGCATGTAAGGGGGGTATTATCTTTTTCATCAAAAATCGGGTGTTTTTGCTTTAACATGAAATGCCTCCATCTGTTATTTAATTCACTTCCATTGGTGAAGAAACACCTTTTGAGACCTCAAAGTGAGTAAATTGGCCATGTTCATTAACTTTTCCCCATTCCACAAATCTTGAGCTTAGGGCCCCTGAAAGCATGAAAATCACTTTAAACCTGCTCATTCATCTCTAAAAGTGATGATCCATGTACAAATGTGAGATGTAGTTCAAAAATGCAACATTTGAATACAGACCCTTTTTTTCATTTCAAAAGCATGTCGTAATGGGGGGGGGGGGGTGTTATCTTTCGTCAAACAAACGTTTTTGTTTGAACATTGAGTACCTCCAAATGTTATTTAATTCAGTTCCAAGGGTGAAGAAACACTTTTTGAGACCTCAGAGTGAGTAAATTGGCCATTTTCATTCACTTTTACCTATTCGACAAATCTTGTGTTTAGGGCCCCTGGAAGCATGAAAATCGCTTTAAACATGCTCATTTTGGAAGGCGGGCCCAAATCCGGCACACCGCCATTATGGCTGTTGCGCCGGGCCCCCGCACACAGGGGAGGGCTGGGAGCACAGCGCACAAGTGACGCGGCACCCTGCCTCCCCTGGTTAGCATCTGCCACGATTGCTCAGCTGAGCGTGAACCGGAAGCACTTCAAGTGCTTCTGGTTCACACGTTGGCACAACGTAGGATAAGCTGGTCGGAACCGGCTTGCCTGCCCTGACGAATTTGAAAGGCTGGGGAGCGGGGCGAACAGTCTCTGTTCACTCCTTCCTAGCTTTGCCGACAGGTCACACAGGAACAGGGCCTCAGGGTGAGGCCCCAACAAATGTCTTTCTTTCTTTGTTCCAGTATTTTTGGTGAAGGGATCGGCGTTGATCGTGAGACTGGCAGGAGAGCATGGAGCACCGGAGAGGCTATTGCAGGCATTCGGTTTCCCCCTATCGAGCAGAGAAGGAGCGATCGGCTGCTGCAACTGGCCCAGACGCTTTGATTTCACATAGGAGGTCTTGGCGCGCCGGGCCTGGGGGAATCTGCCCGAAATTTTTGCTGGGTAATTTCCTGCGTAATTGATCTATAGAGCGGGCGACAGGCAGTACACCCGGTCTGGGGCACAGCAGCTAAGTGGGCAGTACGAGCGGCTGTACCTTCTCTCTCCCTCTATCTTCCGGTTTTGAGGGCAGTTTTAATTGTGCACAGTACTCTCCATTTTCCGGTGGGGTGCAGCATTTAATTTCGCTATACGACTGGGTAGCAGCTGGGCAGTACCTTCTCTCTCCCTCTATGTTCCGGTTTTTAGGGGAGTTGTAGTTGTGCACAGTACTCTTCATTTTCCGGTGAGGTGCAGCATTTAGTTTTGCAATACGACCGGGTAGCAGCTGGGGGATCAGCTGTTTTTGGTTAGCAGAGCAGCGTGGGGAGAGCGCCCTCTTTGTTTTGTTTCCCTGCAGGTGGCACAGGCAGCAGCATAAGAGGATCGAACAGAAGACAGAGCAAAACTGTTTTTTTGGCCATTCCTTTGTCCCACTGCAGGTGCATATAAAAGGGGGCTTGGTGGACACGCTTCGGTTTCTGTTGTGGTTTCTGTTGTGAAGAAGCAGTATTTTTGGCACAGGCATCACAGGCAGGAGACACAGGACTTGAGCTGTGGGCAGCACCGGCAGGTCTGCATTTTCCATTGCTTCTGGGAGCCACGTGGGTTTGAGTTACTCACCTGACCCACTAGACTAACTGGTGGGCGTGGCTCTGGTTGCGTGGGTGCGGTAGCTGGCTGATGGGTGCTACTACTATAAGGTAAGGGTTTGGGCATTCGCTCAGACCTAGAGCACGGGGATTTGGCGCGTGTGCCTTTTGAGGGAGGTTGTCATCTAAGGGTGGTTTTTTTGCGCCCTGTTGCAATCATTAGTTTAAATTGGTACGCTACTATTGCGGGACAGTATTAACTGTGTCAGTAAATTTGTTTTCTTACAAAAGATGGCCCCAATGATATGACCAGCGTTTACAGATGGATATTTTTATGGCTACAATGATGAGGAAAATGGGGGCAGTTGACTCCATGGTGAAAAAGGTGGATGAAATGGGCAGGCATTAGCAGCTCTGACAGGGTTGAGGGCCAAGAAGGGGGCAGAGGACAGGCCCAGGCGTTTAAGGGTAGCACCGAAGGAGGCCTTTCCCCCAGTTCCTAAAAGGAGTAGAGCTAAGAAAGGCGGGGCACCGTGATCTAGTGAGGGGTTGGTGCCAGAGTGGTGGAGCCCTTACCAGTCCCGCATACCAGATCTCAGCCAAACGCGAGTGTTGGGGGTGATCTGCCTAGCAACGAGGGAGCAGGGACACTGGTTGGGGGTCAGCCAAGCACACCAGGAGGAACAGGATGCAGTCCACAGGCACCGCTGTTCCCTATGACAGAGGGCCCATCCGGGAGCATGCCAGTCCAGCCAGATTTAGTAGCCAGTCTAGCAGCAGTACTTCCTTGTCTGAGGAAAGTGGGAAACTGGTTCCCAGTAGCTGGGGTGTCAGCTAGCGGGGAGGAAGCATTAGAAAAGGCCAGACAGATAATGTCACAATTAGAGGGGGATCAGCCTGTAGGTGGTTTAGCGGTACCAGCAGTAGGTGTGACGGGGCGAACACCATGGTGACCCCACCAACGGATGCAGGAGCAGCAAAACCAACAGTGGCAGCAACAGGTATACCACAAACACTGCCAACTTTGGGTTTAGCCGAAGTTCGCTCCGGTAGGGAGCACCTAGGAAGACATGTGTCCCAGGAGACTAAAGGAAAGATTTGAAAGGGCTCCTATGTGAACATGTTTTCACTCTTGCTGGATGAGTCAGAAAGGGAGGAGGCCAAAAACAATAAAGAACGGACTCACCCAAGGGAGTGGATGAGCATGTTGATGTTTAGGGTTGAGGAAACATTGGTAAATTGGATCAAAGGTTTCACGGTTTTCACATCCATAATGGGCGAGCGTTTCCCTGGCCTGGCTTCAGAAATGGCATGTTATCAAAATAGGATAACTTGTATGCATGATACTTATGGTGGCAGTGGGTGGAAAGATTCTGATAAGGATTTTAGAAGGGCTAAGGCATTGGACCTGGCTCTGTGCTGGCATCAGATCGATATGATCATATACCTGACGCATTTCAGAGGGGGCCTACAGGAGGCCACCCGGGTTTCAACACAGGACACTTTCAGGAGTCAGCCCTTTCGCTCAGGCCACCCAAGTGGCTCAGGAGGCGGAGGTTAAAGTAAGCGGGCCTGTGGGGACTTTAACAGGCACTCGTATAACAGAGAAGCGGGCACATGTAAATTCAAGCACGCGTGTTTTAAGAAAACAAAGGAGGCAAAAGGCATGACTGAGAGTATGTCCCTCAGTAAGGCCAGATCTCCCATTATTACCAGCACATTAATACCATGGTTCAACAATTACAATTGCCCAAAATCAGGGATGGTTTCAGGATCCCCGCGCCTGGGTATGTAGGGGTGTCGCACTGCCAGAACCAGTTATCAATTAGGACTAATGAAGGGGTGGTTGCAACTTAAATCGAGACACGTTCGGTTGGGCAGAGTAGCTGGCCCATTTGAGATCCTCCCAATGCAGGATTTTGTCTGCTCCCCGTTGGGGATAGTCCCTAAAAAAGAGGTGGGTCACTAAATGATGCCATTGATGACTACTTATGCAGTGTTAAGTACGCTTCTTTTGATCAGGCAGTGGAGATACTCAAAGGTTTGGGGAGGGGCTCTTGTTTGGCTAAATCAGATACTGAGTCAGCTTTCAGCCTATTGCCAGTCCACCCACTTTATTTTCCCCTGAAAGCATGAAAATTACTTTTAACATGCTCATTTTATCTCTAAAAGTGAGGATGTATGTACCAATGTGAATTGTAGTTCAAAGAAGCAACATTTGAAAAGGGATCATTTTTTACTTTTCAGAAGCTTGTAATAGAAGGGAGTTCTCTTAAGTAAAAAATCTGGCGTTTTTGCTTGAACATCAAATGCCTCTAAATGTTATTTAATTCACTTCCAGTGGTTAAGAAACATTTTTGACACATCAGAGTGATTAAATTGGCGATTTTCGGTCACTTTTGCCCATTCCATAAATCTTGCGTTTAGGGCCACTGGAAGCATGAAAATAACTTTAAACATCTAATTTTATCTCTAAAAGTAGTTATCCACTTACAAATGTGCATTATGGTTGAAAGACGTAACATTTGAAATTGGACCATTTTTTTTGTTTCTGAAGCATGTCGTAAGGGGGGGGTGGTTATCTTTCGTCAAAAATTGGGCGATTTTGCTTGAACAATAGAGGCCTCCAAATGGTATTTAATTCACTTCCTGTAGTGGAGAAACACTTTTTAAGGCCTCAGAGTGAGTAAATTGGCCATTTTGATTCACTTTTACCCATTCCTCAAATCTTGTGTTTAGGGCTCCTTGAAGCATGAAAATCACTTTAAAAGTGTAATTTTATCTCTAAGTGATTATCCACCTACAAATGTGAATTGTAGTTCAAAGACGCAACATTTGAAAACTGACCTTTTTTTTGTTTCTGAAGCATGTGGTAAGGGGGGTGGTTATCTCTTTCGTCAAGTCGGGCGTTTTTGCTAGTCTAATAAAGGCCTCCAAATGTTATTTAATTCACTTCCCGTGGTGCATAAACACTTTTTAAGGCCTCAGAGTAAATAAATTGGCCATTTTCATTCACTTTTACCCATTTCTCAAATTTTCTGTTTAGGTCCCCTGGAAGCATGTAAATCACTTTAAACATTTCATTTTATCTCTAAAAGTAATTATCCACTTACAAATGTGATATTTAGTTGAAAGAGGCAACATTTGAAAACGGACTATTTTTTTACTTCTTGAAGCATGTCGTAAGTGGGGTGGTTATCTCTTTCGTCAAAAATCGGGCATTTTTGCTTGAACAATAAAGGCCTCCAAATGTTATCTAATTCACTTCCTGCGGAGAAAAAACTATTTTAGGCCTCAGAGTGAGTAAATTGGCTGTTTTTATTTACTTTTACCTATTCCACAAATCTTGTGTTTAGTGCCCCTGGAAGCATGTAAATCACTTTAAACATCTCATTTTATCTCTAAAAGTGATTATCCACATACAAATGTGAATTGTAGTTCAAAGACGCAACATTTGAACACGGACCATTTTTTTTGTTTCTGAAGTATGTCGTAAGGTGGTGGTTATCTAATTCGTCAAAAATCTGGCGTTTGTGCTTCATCGTTATAGGCCTCTAAATGTTATTTAATTCACTTTCCGGGGTGGAGAAACACTTTTTAAGGCCTCAGAGTGAGTAAATTGCCATTTTCATTCACTTTTACCCATTCCTCAAATCTTGTTTAGGGTCCCTGGAAGCATGTAAATAACTTTAAACATCTCATTTTATCTCTAAAAGTGATTATCCAGGTACAAATGTGGATTGTAGTTCAAAGATGCAACATTTGAAAATGGACCATTTTTTTAGTTTCTGAAGCATGTCGTAAGGGGGGTGGTTATCTCTTTCGTCAAAAATCGTGCGTTTTTGCTTGTTATATTAAATGGTTTGTAAAGCGCTCAACTCACCCTGTGACATTTCGGCGCTGCCTAATACACTAACATTCTGGACAAGAAACAGCGAAGTGAACTAAAGTGAGAGTTCAGAACAGGAAGGCTTTCAGCTGTTTCCTAAAAAGTTCATACTTAGGAATTGATCGCAGAGTCTGTGGAAGCTGATTCCAATATTTTGGAGCAAGTTATGAAAAAGCTCTGCCTCTCGCTCGAGTGAGAAGGAAAAGGGGGACCTGAAGGAGGCCCTGCAAACTAGATCTAAGACTGCTTGATGGACAGTATTTAAAAAGTTGTTTTTGTAGATAGAGGACCTCTATTGTTCAGAGCATTATAGGTGAGACAGCAAATCTTGAAAAAAGATCTCTTTTTCACCGTTAACCAGTGTAATTCTCTGAGCAATGGAAGAGAGGGGGATCCTACCGGTTGATTAAAGATCATTCTCGCTGCTGTGTTCTGAACCACCTGCAGCTTAGCTAGGTGGGTCTCTCCTACTTCTGCCAGGAGTGCATTGCCGTAATCCAAACAGCTAGTTACCAAAGCTTGCACTAAAGTCCTACGATGACAGGTAGGCATATATGGAAGGATTTTTCGCAGAAGCCGGAGGCTATAATGGCATGAGGTGAATGTGACTGCGATATGGTCCTTCATGGTCAACAACCGATCTATTTTTATACCCGGGTTTTTTACTGAAAATTTGGGAGTGGGGGCAGAGCCCGATTGAGCAGGCCACCAATCGTCAGACCAGACATCAGTTGCTTTACCCAGCAGCATAATCTCAGATTTATCTGGATTCAGCTACAGGTAATTATCCGTCATCCAGTCATATATCCTCTTCATGCCATTTGCAAAGCAAATTTTCTCATTCTGTAAGTTGCCTCCAATAGTGAACATAAGCTGCGTATCATCTGCATAAGAGATGATCTCGAAGCCTGTTCAGCTATCCTCGCCAAAGGGGACATGTAAATATTGAAGAGGGTAGGGCTCAAGCAGGAGCCCTGCGGAACACCCCTCTTCAAAGGCATTTTAGGCGAGGAATAGGGACCCAATATGACAGGTTGGGTTCTGTCGGCCAAGAACTGTTGTAGCCACTTCAGGGCAGTCCCTTTGATACCACCGGAGGCTAATCTCTCCGCCAGCTTTGTGCGAGATGGTATCAAAAGCTGTGGAGAGATCTAAGAGAATCAGTATAGCTGAACCCCCCCCAAGTCTACTGTTCATCTGAGCGAATCTGTCACTGCCAATACGGCGGTTTCCATACTGAAGCCTTGCCGGAAACCCGATTGTGAAGGGTCCAAAGTTCCATTTTGTTCCAAATAGGAACAAAGTTGTCTAATTATAGTAGCTTCCAACAGTTTCCCAAGAGTGGTAGTAGGGAAATAGGGCGGTAGTTTGAAAGGATTGAAGGATCCGCCGCAGGTTTTTTCAGTATCGGGCGGACAAATGCCTCTTTCCAAGCAGTGGGAATAGTGCCCATTATTATGGAACAGTTGAAAATATCTCTAATTGCCGGGACACAGCTTGTATCTAAAAGGGCCATAATTTTTGGAGGGCACAGATCATTAGGGTACCCAGATTTTGCTTTAGAGAGGCCTTTTATGACCTCTTCAGTAGTGGTCAGTTCAAAGTGCTCCAAAAAGCCATTAACTGCCTGACCCCCATCATTCATTTTAGGCATCAAATCCAAAGTTGAGGTTACCGGAGGGAAACTATTGTAAATTTTGGATATCTTGTCCTGAAAAAAAGATGCCAAAGATGTACAAAGGTCCTGAGATTCTATAAGTGGCTGAGTGCAAGCTCTAGGAGATGAGAAGTCTTTAACTATGGAGAATAAGGCTTTTGAAGAGTTACTGGCTTGTTCTATCGGTTTAATGATGAAGGAGCGTCTCGCTGCTTTTAAATTTAGATGATAGGTAGCCAAAGACTGTCTATACAAAAGTCTATTTTGATGTTCCCAATTTGCCTGCCAAGTTCTCTCGAGGCGCCTACATTTGGCTTTTTCCGTCTTAAGCTCCTCTGTGTACCAAAGAGTCGAGATTCGTCGTATGGCCGAGCTCAGTTTTCTTGGTATAGTTACATCAAAAGCAGATTGTAGAGCAGCGTTAAAAGCTTCCAGTTTTTTTAATGCCTCGGTTATATTGATTCCCACGTCCGGAGAGTATGCCTTATTAAAGGTTTCTAGGGTAAGATTACGCCAGGCCCTATGTTGTCCCAGTGCTTTTCTTTTATGTAATTCCCCCTTTTTTTCCCAAGTCTGGTTGAGAGTAAAAGAGATCATTGAATGGTCCGTCCAAGTCAGGGGATCAGGGGGGTCACAACTCAGTTGGTCATAATTAGGAAACACTAGATCTAATAGGTGACCAGCTCGATGTGTCGGACCAACCACTCGTTGTGTGAGACCTATTGATTTCAGCGAGACAAAAAGTTTGTCAACCGCTAATTTAGAGGTGTTTTCACCATGAAAATTAAAATCCCCAAGTAGAAAAAACGTATTTGCCGCAAGCGCATGCAATGCTATATATTCAACCAGGAGGTCAGAGAAATTGGCTTTTGGTCCTGTGGGTCGGTACAGTAAAGCGCCATGCCAGCAGTCAGTGGGAGATGCAGTAACCTTAAAAATTCCTAATTCCAACCATTCATTTTTTTACTGTAAACACCCAATTCACCCTAAGGTGATTCTGAAAGGCAATGGCAATGCCACCACCTGTTTTACCTTCCCTATCCAAATGTATAAATTGATAATTATCTGGAATCGCCAGATTTATCAAGGAGAGGTTTGAGGGGTTTAACAAAGTTTCTGTAAGGAAACCTAGTGCGGGGGAGTGAGAAACAATCATATCCCAGATATCGAATGGATGCTTAGCAAGAGACCTAACATTACACAGGCTATTTTTTTACCCTATAATGGAATGCTCTGGGGCCTTTTTTCCTGGAATGTGGTCCACTGTAGGCATAATCGTAGGGGATTGACAATGCTTACACACAACAGGTCCTTCTAATGTTCTGGGGAAAATCTGGTTACAGTTTATGTAACTTTGCCTCTTATGGCCCACAATGATTCAACTGAATAATTAATAAGGCTATTACAGTCAGTTACCTGGGGGTGACAGCATCTCCGGCCCCTAGGCCCGGCTGGGCGCAGACGGGCTTGCCTTTGGCGTGCCACCGGCGTGCCCGCTATGCGCTTCCGCTGCACACACGCACTGTCATCCTCTTTTTAAAGATAGCAGACTTGCGCGCTACCCGCGATCCCTTCCCAATATGTCCTCCCGCCCCTGTGTTTTGCCAGGTAAGTATGGGAAGACATCTCCCAAGCGACTACTTCGCTCCGAGTGAGTGAGCTTAACGGTGAAACACACTAAAAACCAAGGTGCTAACCAAATTGGAGGGAAAGAAGAATGCGGCGCTAAATAAAAATAACAGTACCAACAATTTAAAAGGCTCACGGCTTCCGCCTCAGGATTCAGTCTACAGTGCTATCGGCGTTTTTGCTTGAACAATAAAGGCCTCCAAATGTTATTTAATTCACTTATTGTGATGGAGAAACACTTTTTAAGGCCTCAGAGTGAGTAAATTGCCCATTTTCATTCACTTTTACCCATTCCTCAAATCTTGCGTTTAGGGCCCCTGGAAGCATGAAAATCAATTTAAACATCTCATCTTATCTCTAAAAGTGATTACCCCCGTAGAAATGTGAATTGTAGTTCAAAGACGCAACATTTGAAAACGGACCATTTATTTAGTTTCTGAAGCATGTCGTAAGAGGCGGTGGTTATCTCTTTCGTCAAAAATCGGGTGTTTTTTTGTGAAAATTAAAGGCCTTCAAATGGTATTTAATACACTCTCTAAGAGTGATTATCCACATACAAATGTGAATTGTATTTCAAAGACGCAATATTTTAAAATGTACCAAGTTCTTTACTTTCTGAATCATTTCGTAAGGGGGGGTGGGTATCTCTTTCGTCTAAAATCGGGCGTTTTTCCGTGAAAATTAAAGGCCTCCAAATGTTATTTAACTTGCCGGGGTGCAGAAACACTCTTTAAGGCCTCAGAGTGAGTAAATTGGCCATTTTCATTCACTTTTACCCATTCCACAAATCTTGCGTTTAGGGCTGCTGGAAGCATGAAAATCACTTTAAACATCTCATTTTATCTCTAAAAGTGATTATCCACGTAGAAATGTGAATTGTAGCTCAAAGACGCAACATTTGAAAATGGTCCATTTATTTAGTTTCTGAAGCATGTTGTAAGGGGGTGGTTTTCTCTTTAGTCAAAAATCCGGCGTTTTTGCTTGAACACTAAAGGCCTCCAAATGTTATTAAATTCACTTTCTGTGGTGGAGAAACACTTTTTAAGACCCCTGAGAGAGTAAATTGGCCATTTTCATTCACTTTTTCCCATTCCTCAAATCTAGTGATTAGGGCCCCTGGAAGCATGAAAATCACTTTAAACATCTCATTTTATCTTTAAACGTGATTATCCACGTAGAAATGTGAATTGTAGTTCAAAGACGCAACAGTTGAAAATGGACCATTTTTTTAACTTTCTGAAGCATGTCATAAGGGGGCCTGATAATCTCTTTCGTTATAAATCGGGCATATTTGCTTTAAAATTAAGGGCCTCTAAATGTTATTTAATTCACTTTCCGGGGTGGAGAAACACTTTTTAAGGACTCAAAGTGAGTAAATTGGCCATTTTCATTCACTTTTACCCATTCCTCAAATCTTGCGTTTAGGGCCCCTGCAAGCATGAAAATCACTTTAAACGTCTCATTTTATCTCTTAAAGTGATTATGATTATCCAGGTACAAATGTGAATTGTAGTTCAAAGATGCAACATTTGAATATGGACCATTTATTTAGTTTCTGAAGCATGTCGTAAGAGGCGGTGGTTATCTCTTTCGTCAAAAATCGGGTGTTTTTTTGTGAAAATTAAAGGCCTTCAAATGGTATTTAATACACTTTCTGGGGTGGAGAAACACTTTTTAAGGTCTCAGAGTGGGTAAACTGGCCATTTTCATTCACTTTTACCCATTCCTCAAAACTTGTGTTTAGGGCCCCTGGAAGGATGAAAATCAATTTAATCATCTCATCTCTAAAATTGATTATCCACATACAAATGTGAATTGTATTTCAAAGACGCAATATTTTAAAATGTACCAAGTTTTTTACTTTCTGAATCATTTCATAAGGGGGGGTGGTTATCTCTTTTGTCAAAAATCGGGCATATTTGCGTTAAAATTAAAGGCCTCCAAATGGTATTTTATTAACTTTCCGGGGTGCAGAAACACTCTTTAAGGCCCCAGAGTGAGTAAATTGGCAATTTTCATTCACTTTTACTCATTCCTCAAATCTTGCGTTTATGGCCCCTGGAAGCATGAAAATCACTTTAAACGTCTCATTTTATCTCTAAAAATGATTATCCACATACAAACGTGAATTGTAGTTCAAAGACGCAACATTTGAAAATTGACCTTTTTTTTTTTTTTTTTACTTTTTGAAGCATGTTGTAAGGGGGTGGATATCTCTTTCGTCAAAAATCGGTCGTTTTTGCATGAAAATTAAAGAACTCCAAATGTTATTTAAGTCACTTCCTGGGGTTGGGGGGCGCTAGGTGGCGCTGAACCAAGATGGCCGCACTATAGTGAGGCTCCTGCCCGACCGGGCACTTTCATCATCCTGCAGGCTATCCTGACCACAACATTCTGTATAAAAACCTCATCGCTTTGCCTGCCAGAGCTTGCTGATTGCAGCGGTGTAACGATCGGCGCGCTCGCACATTGGTGAGCCGTGCTACCGGCTGCGGTTCTACGTGGCGGAGGGCGCTGCCTGTGGGGGACCTGAGGCCCATCGGTTGTCCGCACTACGAGACCCCGCGGCTCTAGGGCCTGCTCTGACCTGTGGATGCGGTGGTCTGCGGGGAGCTCCGCGTCTCGGGGGTGAGTGCCTCTGCCCCACAGTCGGGATATCGCCTGCTAGCTACGGGGGTAGGCGGAGCGAGGAGAGAGTGTGCCCCGACGACCCTGATCGACTGCTGCCTGCTGCCCAGGGCTGGGACTGCCCGATACTGCCGCTCCGGTCTGGGGGTGCTGTGGGAGCCGGGGAGCGACGTCGCATACCTCGCCCGGGACCCTGGCGGACACCACGGCTCCTCTATGCCTCAGACTGCCCTGTGCTCTGGGGGAGATGGCCAGCGGCCTGCTGTGGCCTGATACCGGCTGTGAAGACTAGCGGCACTGCGGGGCTCCGGAACTGGGAGGCGCCTGGGGCCTTGACTGGACACCGTGCTGGAGCTGCCCTCGGGGGGGTCCCGCTGCACATTTGGAGCCCTCCGCCGCCCTCCGCGCTGGGGGGATGTTGGCGCCACCCTTACGATCGACTGACATTCTGTAGCCTCTATCGCGACGAATTGCGTGGGCTCCCGAGCCTGATCTCGCTCCTGCGGTGGGGGGGCCTGCAGCGCCGAACCACTACGGGACCCCCCCGACTCCTGGTGATTGCGCTGCCCTTCGCTGGGACCCTGCTGCGGCCTGTGGCTCTTGGCCCTCCTCCCCCGCCACCATTACTACACGCGCCGCTTGCGGCCTTGCTCTCGCCTCGCGGGCTGAGGTCACTGAGGGGCCCGCTGCATGATCCTGGGCCGCGCGGCCTGAGCGCCGGGGGGACGACTCCGCCACTGATCTTGCCGGCTGGCTGGTGGGTGCCCCGCATGCTCTCCGCGACCCCGCACTTCCTGACACCTTCCTGGTCGCTCTCACCTGCTGTGGCTGATACTGACCTGGGCTAGGACCTACCTGGTCCCGTGGAACTCATCCTCCTGCCGACCTCCGGTGAATTGAGGGCCGAGACCCGACTCCAGTTGGACTGCTGCAGTGTGGTGTCTGAGACGGAATCCCTTCACATCCCGACTGGTCTTGCCCCTCTGGTTGGATTACGGGCGGTACGGTGAATTGCCCCCCGGCTGCGCCATGGGCAGCAGCAACACTCGCCAGTCCAGGCTGCCATTCGAGACCAAGAACCCCCCCCCCCCCTGCCGACGCCCGGCGCGGCGAGCGGGCCTCCGGTCGCCGAAGCCCCGGATGAGGACTGGAAGTCACTATTACTGGGCATGAAGCAAAGCCTCTCGACCATCGACTCCAAGATTGATACCATGAATGCCCGACTGGACGGGGTCGTGGCTAAACTGGATCAACACGACATCCGGATTCAGGAGACTGAGGAGCAGATTTCTTCCCTGGAAGATGGCGCCACTTCTGCAGGCAAACAGGTGACTCAAATGGACAGGCTCCTTAAAATAATTGCGGACAAGAATGAGGACCTAGAAGCCAGGTCCCGCTGCAATAACGTTCGCATTTTAGGCCTTGCGGAGTCCACCAATACAGGGAAAATGGAGGCCTTCATTGAGAACCTTGTGATTGAGCTATTTGGGAAAGACTCCTTCTCCCCACATCTAATCGTAGAAAGAGCGCACAGATCCTTAGCTGCCCGCCCCCCTCCTGGGTCCCTTCCAAGGCCCATCATTGCGCGATTCCTGAACTACAGGGATAGAGATGCTGTCCTGCGCCGTGCACGGGAGATAGGTACAGTGCGATACGGCAATGCGACGCTATCCTTCTTCCCTGACTTCACTGCATCTGTACAAGAGTCTCGACGCAAATTCGCTGTGGTCAAAAAGAAATTACAAGCCCAGGAGATTCCTTATGCCATGCTCTACCCTGCGAAATTGAAAATATCTCACCAAGGCAAACAACTCATTTTTCAGCAGCCGCAGCAGGTGAAAGACTTCCTCAAGCAGCATAGGAAAGACATGGCTCGAGAGAAGGCGGCGCCACATCGCTCTAGGTCGCCCTCGCCGATGGGACAGCAGGACTGACCGCCCTTGCGGTGGTGACACGGCCACTTGCACGTGCCGCTGCAGAACTTACCTGATCACGCTACTGCATTTCCCGGTGAGGTAACCCTCTACTATTATCAATGCCCAAAATGGTCACTGTTTACTTCTGTGCTCGGTCACCCACCTCCGTCCCACACTGAGAAGCCGGACATGACGTCTGGGTTCTTGTGGGTGTAAGTAGGGAGTTGGGTGGCAGGTTGGGCGCCCCTAGACACTATCCCCCCGATGGGTGAGCCCCTCTGCACCCCCCCCCCCCCCAGTGGGGTAGGGGTTGATGTTCTACAGTTTTCACTTGATGGGTTGGTATTTATGGGGATGGGGAGGGACGGGTGGGATCAATATTCCCAGCCAGTTGGGGTAGCCGGTGTGGGTGGGCATAAGTTCCGATGTTCTCAAACCACTGAGTCACACGTAAAGAATGAGCGGAAAGGGGAAAATGGGATGGCTCCTTGGGGGGTCCTTTTTGGTTGCTACCCTGACTGCTATGTGTTGTTTCATGCTGTAAATACTTGCCAAGCTTTACTGGGTCTGGATCAATGGGGGACGTAAGGGACACAGGACCTGTGCAGCTGTTTCAGCCTGTCTCCTGGAATGTACGTGGGTTAAATGACCCGAGAAAGAGGCAACAGGTCTTGGGTTACCTAGATAGGCAGGGAGCGTCTATCACCATGCTTCAGTTGACACACTTACGGCCCGGGGGGGACCCCTCCTTTGCATCACGCTGGGCTGCATGCAGGGTGTTTTGATCTTACTCAACGTATGCTAGGGGTGTGACCATATTGGTGCGACGTGGGATGGGGTTTATACCGGCGGGAACTGAGGTGGGGCCCTTTGGCAGGTATTGCATGATCTGGGGGAAACTGCACTCTCACACAATACTGTTTGCTTGCTATTACGGCCCCAATGTAGATGACCTGGCGACGCTTCTGACCATGTGGGGAAAGATACAGACACTAGGCATTTCTCATGTCATCCTGGGAGGTGATTTTAATACTGTGCTTCGGCCCGTTGTGGACCGATCACACCCTCAGCCGTCTCATTACTCTCATACCCAACGCACTTCGGTTAACATAACAGACGAGCATCAGCTGGTTGATGCATGGCGGCATCTCCACCCCTCACTCAGACAAGGCACACATCACTCCGCTGTACACTCTACTTGGGCCCGCATCGACTATATATTTCTGTCAGCTGGCCTTGCCCCATGGCTGGTCAAGGCGTGTCACCTGGCACGTACATTCTCTGATCACTCCCCTGTATTACTGTCGCTGCGCGTTCCCCTTGATGTGTCCCCCTACCTGAACTGGCGCCTCAACCCTGCGCACCTCACAGACTCAGTATTTCTGGCAGAATTGGAGGACGACATAACAGACTTTTTTAACCGTAATACTAACTCAGTCTCCAAGTTTACTACCGTGTGGGAAGCTTTCAAGGTTACTGTGTGCGGGTTGTGCATAGCGAAGGGCGGGGGGGTCCTCAAGTGCCTGCGCGGAGACGTGCGCAGGCGGGAGGCAGAGCTGTTGCTTCTAGAGCGCGAGCTGGCACGGAATACGCATGATCGGGGGGGGTCACAGCACGTCTTAGAGAGAAATTGAATGAATATACCGACGCTGCTGCTAAAGAGTGCAAGTTCCTGGGGAAGCCTTATGTTGCGCGGATATATGGCGAAGGTGACAGACCCGGTAGAGCATTGGCTTTGGCGGTGCGGCCGTCTAGGTACCGAAATTACGTGTCCTCCCTGCTGGACGGACACGGTGTCCCGCAGAGGGACACTGCGGCTCAGCTCCGAGTCCTTACTGATCATTACATCGGTTTGTATACCTCCCGTAGGACAACTCCGATTGCATTGCATGAGTATCTTGATGACACCGCAATAGCCTGGTTGGGCCCATCCCAGCAGAAATTTCTGCATCACGAACTGGAACTGGATGAGATCAAGGACGCGATTATGTCCATGAAGTCGGGCAAGACACCGGGCTCGGACGGCTTACCGATAGACTTCTACAAAGCCTTCATCCATGTCCTTGCCCCTATACTGAAGCAAGTGTATTATTCTGCCCTTGAGGAAGGTATCCTACCGGGGACGATGTGCGAAGCCCTCATCACCTCTCTGTTGAAGCCGGGTAAATCCCCGGAGCACTGTGACTCGTACAGGCCCCTCTCTTTGCTGAACACGGATAGTAAGATATTGGCGAAGGTACTAGCTACGTGCCTTAATCTTCTGATGGAACGTCTCGTCCTTCCCGATCAGGCCGGGTTCGTCCCGAACCGGGCGACTTCCCACAATCTGCGCACCCTGCAGGCGGTGATCCAGGACATTGATCCCCGATGCGAGGCCGCGACGGTTTTCCTGGACGCCACTAAGGCGTTCGACTCACTTGAGTGGGATTACCTTCTGGCCTTGTTGGAACGGATGGGAATACCCTTCAACTTCCTGGACTGGATCCGGTTGTTGTACCGCCAACCTCAAGCCGCGGTCCAGCTCAATGGGTCCCGCTCTGCCCCCTTCGTTATCCACAGAGGCACCCGTCAGGGATGTCCTCTCTCTCCAGTTCTATTTGCAATCGCTGTAGAGCCGCTGGCGGCCAAACTTCGGCAACATCACAAGCACCGATCTCTTATTTATCCGGAGCGCCAACTACTCATTGCGTTATATGCGGACGAAATGGCGCTGTACGTCCACAAGCCGCAAGAGAACCTTAACTCCTTATTGCGGGAGGTGACTAAATTCGGCGCTATAGCGGGCGTACAAATAAACTGGGCAAAATCTGCTTTGTTCCCCTTGACTGACAATACTGCGCAGTTCCCGTTAGATTACCCCTTGGTGTGGGAGGTGTACGAGATAACATACCTGGGGGTTAGGGTGACCAGGAACCGGGAAGCCCTAATTAGAGCGAACTACGGGACTGTCCTAGACAAACTCTCTGATAAAATCACGCAATGGATCCATCTCCCGCTGTCTATGGCGGGACGCATCTCCCTGATTAAGATGGTAGTGCTTCCCAAATTGTTATACCTCTTCACCAATATACCATATAGCCCAGGGGCATACTTCTTCCGGACCCTCAATTCCCAGCTGTCCTGACTTAGCTGGGGCGGGAAGCAGGCCAGGATTGGTCTGCGGACACTTATGTTGCCCTATCATCAGGGTGGGCTTGATGTTCCAAATTTTCGGAGGTACTATGATTGCGCCCAGGGCCACTTTGCGGTTTACTGGTTCCACCCCCCCCCCCCCCTTTATGGCTCACTTAGCAGTGGAAGATGGGTTTATGAGGCCTGAGAAACCCTCCGGATATCTGTACACGGAGGCTTGATTGGGGAATCGTGACCCCACTACGGTTGATTGCACTGTTCAGGCCTGGAAACGCATGGCAGATTATATGGAAGTTACATTTCTGTATTCTCCCCGTATGATTCTGGCACATGACCCCAGACTAAGTGTTACCCGCGAGGAGCTTGGACGCAGGCTGCTCGCGCGGCTGGCGATTCACACATGGGGCGACCTATATGACCAGGGGAGCTTTCGCGCTGCGGCTCACTTCTTTGGGAACACCGCCCCTTCTGTAATGGATACATTTCTTTACACCCGACTTTGGCAAAATATTAGGGCTGTCACGCCTAACTTCCCTGATGAACCGGAAACCATGGCGCCGTTACATGCCCTGCTCCAGACGACCACCCCGACACATGTGGTCTCGATGTTATATAAACATGTACAGGCGGCTCCTTCCCCCCCCTCTCTTAAGGCGCGGACTGACTGGGACAGCGATCTGGGTGCCCCAATGTCAGATGACCAGTGGGAAGAAAGCTGCTGTCACACTACTGCAGTGACGGGCAATGCCCGCCTCCGCTTGGTACACTTTAAGTTCTTACATCGCCTTTACTTCACCCCGGCTAAATTGTACCGCTTCGGGCTCCGGGACGATGATCGCTGTCTGCGATGCCGGAAGTCAGGAGCGGACTTCATGCACCTGGCATGGTCATGCCGGGCGGTGGCTGAGTACTGGATTGCAGTGTTCGCGGCCCTTTCTGTAATGGTCGGGGTAGATATACCGCCCTGCCCTATGATTGCCCTTCTGGGCCGCTCATGCCCCGCGTTAAAGGCGCATCGGAAATTTTTCGCGCTGGGACTTTGGCTGGCTAAGCGCCATGTGGCATGCAGATGGGGACGAGGGCGAGAGCCCAAGTTCAAGACCTGGCTAGCTACGATGTCAACCTGGCAGGAACAACTTCACAGTTATGCGGACCTCTTGCCTCACAGATCCCGTCCCAAAGACTTATGGGGACCCCTCACTGCATATCTCCTGCGATCTCAGAGCTCGGTTGAAGAAGGGAGGGAGCTGCACGGTGACTTGGAGGGAGACGGTCCGCCTACTACATGCTGTCCTGCGCCTGCCCCCTCTGGCGTCCACGGCTGATGCATCTCCACACCTCGCTTGCACCTTTTCCTTTCAACGCATGCCGCGCACAGCGTTTCTGACTTGCCCTGACCTGCCTCACGCTTTCTGATGTGCTTACACACCGCGAGCCGGATACTTGGGAAGGGTGGACGGCGGTTCTATGACTCCCCTGGATCCTGGGTAGGGAGGCCCTAGCTCTCTGATAGCGCGTACAGCATGGCATCCTAGATAATAGCACCAAGTTTTTGTTCCCTGATTAGCTCATATTACACCCTCCCAGCGCAATGGACCGGCTAGCCGGGGCGGAGCTGCGCCGCTCCTTGCTCCTAATTCATTCTGCAGTGAGATCCGCCGTACCGCGGCTCCGCGCCGATCAGTCCTTTATGCCACATACTGTCTATGGTGGACACATCCTGGGAGGGAATCGATGTTTGATGCTTTGTGGTTCTTAAGTTGGTTAATACAGATAAACGAAACCTCAACTACTTGCTGTTGATTTTGCATTGCTTTGTCACTACGCATCATTGCATACGTGAGCAGCTTGTGTTCCTATTCCGCTGCCGGCCCTTAAGGGTTGTAGGCGTTTGAGCTGTGTTAAATGGTCAATCCTAGTTAGATACTGTTTATTGCTCATGATACTGCATTGCCGCTACCAGCCTGTTCATTCAGGTTGTAGGTAATAAGCTGTGTAATATTTGACTGTGACCAATAAAGGTTTTTCAAAAAAAAAAAAAGTCACTTCCTGGGGTTGAAAACACTTTTTAAGGCCTCAGAGTGAGTAAATTGGCCATTTTCATTCACTTTTACCCATTCCACAAATCTTGCGTTTAGGGCCCTTGGAAGCATGGAAATCACTTTAAACATCTCATTTTATCTCTAAAAGTGATTATGCACGTAGAAATGTGAATTGTAGTTCAAAGACGCAACATTTGAAAACGGACAATTTTTATAGTTTCTAAAGCATGTCGTAAAGGGGGGTGGTTTTCTCTTTAGTCAAAAATCCGGCATTTTTGCTTGAACAATAAAGGCCTCCAAATGTTATTTAATTCACTTTCTGTGGTGGAGAAACACTTTTTAAGGCCTCAGAGTGGGTAAATTGGCCATTTTCATTCACTTTTACCCATTCCTCAAATCTTGTGTTTATGACCACTGGAAGCATGAAAATCACTTTAAACATCTCATTTTATCTCTAAAAATGATTATCCACGTACAGACGTAAATTGTAGTTCAAAGACGCAACATTTGAAAATGTAAAATCTTTTTAACTTTCTGAAGCATGTCGTAAGGGGGGGTGGTTATCTTTCGTCAAAAATCGGGTGTTTTTGCGTGAAAATTAAAGGTCTCCAAATGTTATTTAATTCACTTTCCGGGGTGGAGAAACACTCTTTAAGACCCCTTAGAGAGTAAATTGGCCATTTTCATTAACTTTTACCCATTCCTCAAATCTTGCGTTTAGGGCCCCTGCAAGCATGAGAATCACTTTAAACATCTCATTTTATCTCTAAAAGTGATTATCCATGTAGAAATGTGAATTGTAGTTCAAAGACGCGACAGTTGAAAATGGACCATTTTTTTAACTTTCTGAAGCATGTCATAAGGGGGCCTGATTATCTCTTTCGTTATAAATCGGGCATATTTGCGTGAAAATTAAAGGCCTCCAAATGTTATTGAAGTCACTTCCTGGGGTTGGAAACACTTTTTAAGGTCTCAGAGTGAGTAAATTGGCCATTTTCATTCACTTTTACCCATTCCTCAAATCTTGTGTTTAGGGCCCCTGGAAGCATGAAAATCACTTTAAACGTCTCATTTTATCTCTAAAAGTGATTATCCATGTACAAATGTGAATGTAGTTCAAAGACGCAACATTTGAAAATGGACCATTTTTGTTACTTTCTGAAGCATGTCGTAAGGGTGGGTTGTTATCTCTTTTGTCAAAAATCAGGCGTTTTTGCTTGAACACTAAAGGCCTCCAAATGTTATGCGATTCACTTCCCGTGGTGGAGAAACACTTTTTAAGGCCCCAGAATGAGTAAATTGGCCATTTTAGTTCACTTTTACCCATTCCTCAAAACTTGTGTTTAGGGCCCCTGGAAGGATAAAAATCAATTTAATCATCTCATTTTATCTCTAAAATTGATTATCCATATACAAATGTGAATTGTATTTCAAAGACACAATATTTTAAAATGTACCAAGTTTTTTACTTTCTTAATCATTTCGTAAGGGGGGGGTGGTTATCTCTTTTGTCAAACATCGGGCATATTTGCGTTAAAATTAAAGACCTCCAAATGTTATTTAATTAACTTTCCGGGGTGCAGAAACACTCTTTAAGGCCCCAGAGTGAGTAAATTGGCCATTTTTATTCACTTTTACCCATTCCTCAATTCTTGCGTTTAGGGCCCCTGCAAGCATGAGAATCACTTTAAGCGTCTCAGTTTATCTCTTAAAGTGATTATCCAGGTATAAATGTGAATTGTAGTTCAAAGACGCACAATTTGAAAATGGACCTTTTTTTTACTTTCTGAAGCATGTCGTAAGGGGGGGTGGTTATCTCTTTAGTCAAAAATCGGGTGTTTTTGCGTGAAAATTAAAGGCCTCCAAATGGTATTTAATTCACTTTCCGGGGTGGAATAACACTTTTTAAGGCCTCAGAGTGAGTAAATTGGCCATTTTCATTCACTTTTACCCATTCCTCAAATCTTAAGTTTAGGGCCCCTGGAAGCATGAAAATCACTTTAAACATCTCATTTTATCTCTAAAAGTGATTATCCACCGTACACTTGTGAATTGTAGTTCAAAGACGCAACATTTGAAAACGGACCATTTTTTTACTTTCTGAAGCATGTCATAAGGGGGGCTGATTATCTCTTTCGTCAAAAATCGGGCATTTACCTCAGAGTGAGTAAATTGGCCATTTTCATTCACTTTTACCCATTCCTCAAATCTTGCGTTTAGGGCCCCTGCAAGCATGAGAATCACTTTAAACATCTCATTTTATCTCTAAAAGTGATTATCCACCGTACACATGTGAATTGTAGTTCAAAGACGCAACATTTGAAAACGGACCATTTTTTAAGTTTCTGAAACATGTCGGAAAGGGGGGTGGTTTTCTCTTTATTCAAAAATCCGGCATTTTTGCTTGAACAATAAAGGCCTCCAAATGATATTTAATTCACTTTCTGTGGTGGAGAAACACTTTTTATGACCTCAGAGTGGGTAAACTGGCCATTTTCATTCACTTTTACCCATTCCTCAAATCTTGTGTTCAGAGCCCCTGGAAGCATGAAAATCACTTTAAACATCTCATTTTCTCTAAAAATGATTGTTATGTTATGTTATAACAATTTATATAGCGCAACAGCTGCCCCAACAAAGGGGCGTTCCGGCGCTCCTGACAAGGACTAAGCCCTCAAGGCACCTTCCAACACAGATTAGACTTTGTGGAAGAGATGAGTCTTAAGGGCCTTCCTGAAAGGCAGATAATCCCTTAGACCACGAATAAATTCTGGGAGAGAATTCCACAGCCTGGCTACCTTATACCTAAAAGATCTACCGCCTGCCCTGGTTTTCTTAACCCGTGGCACCTTCAACAGGTTTTGGCTAGAAGATCGAAGTTGACCCGTAGGCTCATAAGGCTGAATCAAGTCTGTTAATATCTGTGGAGAAGCCAGCTTCCATGCCTTGAAGACCACACAAAGTGCCTTGAACTCTATACGTCTTTCCATAGGCAACCAGTGTAGTCTTCGAATTGCATCCAAGGCAGAGCTAGATCTATGTAGACCCAGCAACATTCTAGCCGCAGCGGTCTGGACTCTCTGTAACCTATGGACCTCAACCTTATTGGCCCCCAAATAGAGAGTCGAAGCATAGTCTAGCCGTGACAGGATTGTGGCTTGAATAATCAGCTGTCTAGTGGGGGCATCAAAGAACTTAAAAATAGACTTAAAGCTCCTAAGCAGCCCAAAACATGTGCCAGCCACCTTCTTAGTCTGGGTTTGGTAGTTAAGATTGCTATCTACCCAAACACTGAGGTTTTTCACCACCGTTTTTGGAGGGGGTGCATGTCCACGGCTCTGGGGCCACCACTCATTACTCCAAAGACCCTGGTCTTTCCCCGTCAGCAGAATTTCCGTTTTCTCTGCGTTTAGCTGCAAACAGTTGATGGTAAGCCAATCCGCCACTGCTGCCAAATTGGTGCAGAAGCGGGCGGCGTCTAGGCTATTACCCCTAACGGTATTGCTAGACAGGGCTTCCACCAACTGTGTATCGTCAGCATAAGAGACAAGGGTCAAACCAAGGCTCTTCGCGAGAAGAGCCAGTGGCAGCACGTAGATATTAAAAAGCAAAGGGCTCAAAGATGAGCCCTGAGGTACACCTTGTCTCACCCTGAAAGTCCCTGAGGAAAACGGGGGCACAGAAACCTCGAAAGTCCTATCCTCTAGGAAGGATGCCAGCCAGCGTAAAGCCAAGCCATTGATCCCAACCTCCTCTAATCGTCTCAGCAAAATGGCATGGGACACGGTGTCAAATGCGGCACTCAAGTCTAGCAGGATTAATGCCGCAGTGTTCCCATTATCCAAAGATGTTCTGTCACGGCCAACAGTGCTGACTCAGGGCTGTGACCGGGGCGAAAGCCATTTTGCGAGGGATCCAAGATGTTATTAGAGGACAGGAAGTTGGAGAGCGTGGCATTGACATATGTCTCCAGAATCTTCGATGCCCAAGGTAGGCGGGAGATAGGCCTATAGTTCTCAGGACGTTCTGGATCTAAGTTGGATTTTTTTATTAAAGGCAGGACTTTGGCTATCTTCCAAGCAGTGGGCACAATTCCTGTGATCAATGAAGCATTTAAGATGTCACACAGAGGGCCCTGAATTGTAGGAAGAAGCTTAAGAAAATTACCTGGCCTAAGCGGATCAAGGGGAGAACCAGATTTTATTTTAAAACAGAGTGCCACCAGCTGGGCGGGCACGATCAGCGGGAACTTATCCAATGAACAGGCCGTTGCCTCTACCGAATCAGTAGTTTGTATTGGCGCGGAAAATTGTTTATAAATCCTTTACACTTTTGAAATGAAATATGCCGCTAAATCATCGCATTGCTTGTTGGATGAAATAAAAGGCTCCGTAGGAGCTGTCGTTAATGAGGCAACTAAGGAAAATATACATTTAGCCTTATTCCCACTGCCTGCAAGTTGTGACGCATAGAAAGTGGCTCGGACCACCTGGATCCTTTTTTGGTAGTTCTTAACGGCCAAACGATATTTTTCTTTAGCCATCAAGTCATAGTCCCTTCTCCAAGTGCGTTCAAGTTTTTTACAGTCCTTTCACAGTACGGCAAGTTCTTCATTATACCAGGGGCTGTAGCTAAATTTGCGGGATGGTTGCCATTGTTCCGGGACTAGCTCGTCCAAGGGCTGTCTGATCCAGGTAGAAAAGGCAGTATATGCCATGTTAGGGTCCGCATTAGACATGGGGCAGGAGGTCCCCAAGTTTTCAGCGTAATTAGCCCAGTCAAGCTTATGCCATGCTCTTACATGTGAGGTGGCAGCAATCCTTAATTGTAGCCCCTTTGATTGACAGATACATCATGATCAAATAATGATCAGTCCATAGCAATTTTAATGGGGCCGTTACAGACAAGAAGTTCAAGTTGGTAAACACTGGGTCTAGAAGATGACCCGCCGTGTGAGTAGGACCTTTCACCAACTGAACCAATTGACAGGCCCAAAGGTCTGCTATAAAATTAGCTATATCGGGATCTTCTATATTATCTAGGTGGAGATTTAAGTCACCCACAATAGTAAAATTGGCCCACCCAAGTGCCAATCTGTTCACGAGCTCTACACAGGCTGCTCTAAATACGCTCGAGCTCCCTGGTGGTCTATAAATCAAGAGCCCCGCTACCGTATAATTTTGCGAGATAGTGATTTTGAAACTTGCACATTCACTACCCGCCAGGGTTTGTTTCTCCAAATTGCAGGTAAGGTAAGATTTAAAAACAACCGCTTTACCCCCACCTCTGGTCTCTCTATTCACGGTCCTAATACTGTAACCAGCGGGGAGCGCTAAGAGTTTCAGGCATGGTACTATCGGTAAGCCATGTTTCTGTAAGAAAGCAAATATCGGGTGAATAGTTCTCCAAAAGGACAAAAATGTCCTCGTGGTGCTTAACCAGCGAACGACAATTAAGGGAAAGAATCGCTATCTTCCTCATCTTTTCGGCACATCTGATATTAGTAGGACAAAAAGTGGCAGTAGAATGTCTATTTAGTGAAGTATACCGACAGGCCCCGCAACTAAAAGGACCTTCATGAGCCTCTTGCCCAGAGTAAGTGCACGTGTCACCGATATCTCTTAGTGCTAAAATAGATTCGCGCCCCAAACGTTTCCTTACCGTAGTAGCTTCTACAGCATCTCTGGCACCTGGCAGCGGTCTGGCGCAGACGGGCTTGCCTCTGGCGTGTCTCAATAAATATCTGAGGCCGAAGAAACACTAGTGCGCCAACAGCCCAAAATGGCGGCCCCCGGTGTCTTAAGGGACACAAAAGGACACCAGGTCAGTAAGGAAATGCTAAATAAAACTTTAAAAACCAAATGAAAGCAGCCAGACTAAACTAATGTAAAATAAGGGACCGAATGTACCCTTTGTTAAATCGTTTTTGAAGTGCAAGTGTGCCTAATAAAATGCAAGAGCAGCAGGAGCAGAACTTAGCAGCAAAAATCGTGGTCTAGAACAGGAAACAACCTTCTGTCAGGGCGAGCGCTTGCATCTGTCTCAATAAATATCTGAGGCCGAAGAAACACTAGTGCGCCAACAGCCCAAAATGGCGGCCCCCGGTGTCGTAAGGGACACAAAAGGAGGACACCAGGTCAGTAAGGAAATGCTAAATAAAACTTTAAAAACCAAATGAAAGCCGCCAGACTAAACTAATGTAAAATAAGGGACCAAATGTACCCTTTGGTACGACGTTTTTAAAGTGCAAGTGTGCCTAATAAAATGCAAGAGCAGCAGGAGCAGAACTTAGCAGCAAAAATCGTACAAACGTGAATTGTAGTTCAAAGACGCAATATTTCAAAATGTACCAATTTTTTTACTTTCTGAATCATGTCGTAAGGGGGGTGGTTATCTCTTTCGTCAAAAATCGGGTGTTTATGCGTGAAAATTAAAGGCCTCCAAATGTTATTTAATTCACTTTCCGGGGTGGAGAAACACTTTTTAAGGCCTCAGAGTGAGTAAATTGGCCATTTTCATTCACTTTTACCCATTCCTCAAAATTTGCGTTTAGGGCCCCTGGAAGCATGAAAATCACTTTAAACATCTCATTTTATCTCTAAAAGTGATTATCCACGTACAAACGTGAATTGTAGCTCAAAGACGCAACATTTGAAAATGGTCCATTTATTTAGTTTCTGAAGCATGTTGTAAGGGGGTGGTTATCTCTTTTGTCAAAAATCTGGCGTTTTTGCTTGAACACTAAAGGCCTCCAAATGTTATTAAATTCACTTTCTGTGGTGGAGAAACACTTTCTAAGACCCCTGAGAGAGTAAATTGGCCATTTTCATTCACTTTTACCCATTCCTCAAATCTTGCGTTTAGGGCCCCTGGAAGCATGAAAATAACTTTAAACATATTATTTTATCTCTAGAAGTGATTATCCACGTACAAATGTGAATTGTAGTTCAAAGACGCACAATTTGAAAATAGACCTTTTTTTTACTTTCTGAAGCATGTCGTAAGGGTGGGTTGTTATCTCTTTTGTCAAAAATCAGGCATTTTTGCTTGAACACTAAAGGCCTCCAAATGTTATGCGATTCACTTCCCGTGGTGGAGAAACACTTTTTAAGGCCCCAGAATGAGTAAATTGGCCATTTTCATTCAACTTTACCCATTCCTCAAAACTTGTGTTTAGGGCCCCTGGAAGGGTGACAATCAATTTAATCATCTCATTTTATCTCTAAAATTGATTATCCACATACAAATGGGAATTGTATTTCAAAGACGCAATATGTTAAAATGTACCTAGTTTTTTACTTTCTGAATCATTTCGTAAGGGGGGGTGGTTATCTCTTTCGTCAAAAATCGGGCATATTTGCGTTAAAATTAAAGGCCTCCAAATGTTATTTAATTAACTTTCCGGGGTACAGAAACACTCTTTAAGGCCTGAGAGTGAGTAAATTGGCCATTTTCATTCACTTTTACCCATTCCTCAAATCTTGCGTTTAGGGCCCCTGCAAGCATGAGAATCACTTTAAACATCTCATTTTATCTCTAAAAGTGATTATCCACGTACAAATGTGAATGGTAGCTCAAAGACGCAACATTTGAAAATGGTCCATTTATTTAGTTTCTGAAGCATGTTGTAAGGGGGTGGTTATCTCTTTTGTCAAAAATCTGGCGTTTTTACTTGAACACTAAAGGCCTCCAAATGTTATTAAATACACTTTCTGTGGTGGAGAAACACTTTTTAAGACCCCTGAGAGAGTAAATTGGCCATTTTCATTCACTTTTACCTATTCCTCAAATCTTGCGTTTAGGGCCCCTGCAAGCATGAGAATCACTTTAAACATCTCATTTTATCTCTAAAAGTGATTATCCACCGTACAAATGTAAATTGTAGTTCAAAGACGCAACCTTTGAAAATGGTCCATTTATTTAGTTTCTGAAGCATGTTGTAAGGGGGGTTATCTCTTTTGTCAAAAATCTGGCGTTTTTGCTTGAACACTAAAGGCCTTCAAATGTTGTTTTATTAACTTTCAGGGGTGCAGAAACACTCTTTAAGGCCTCAGAGTGAGTAAATTGGCCATTTTCATTCACTTTTACCCATTCCTCAAATCTTGTGTTTAGGGCCCTTGGAAGCATGAAAATCACTTTAAACGTCTCAGTTTATCTCTTAAAGTGATTATCCAGGTACAAATGTGAATTGTAGTTCAAAGACGCACAATTTGAAAATGGACCTTTGTTTTACTTTCTGAAGCATGTCATAAGGGGGGCTGATTATCTCTTTCGTCAAAAATCGGGCATTATTGCGTTAAAATTAAAGGCCTCCAAATGTTATTTAATTCACTTTCCGGGGTGGAGAAACACTTTTTAAGGCCTCAGAGTGAGAAAATTAGCCATTTTTATTCACTTTTACCCATTCCACAAATCTTGTGTTTAGGGCCCCTGGAAGCATGAAAATCACTTTAAACATCTCATTTTATCTCTAAAAATGATTATCCACATACAAACGTGAATTGTAGTTCAAAGACGCAGCATTTTAAAACAGACCATTTTTTTACTTTCTAAAGCATGTCGTAAGAGGGGGTTGTTATCTCTTTTGTCAAAAATCGGGCGTTTTTCCGTGAAAATTAAAGGCCTCCAAATGGTTTTTAATTAACTTTCCGGGGTGGAGAAACACTTTTTAAGGCCTCAGAGTGAGTAAATTAGCCATTTTCATTCACTTTTACCCATTCCACAAATCTTGTGATTATGGCCACTGGAAGCATGAAAATCACTTTAAACATCTGATTTTATGTCTAAACGTGATTATCCACGTGCAAATGTGAATTGTAGTTCAAAGACGCAACATTTTAAAATAGACCATTTTTTTACTTTCTAAAGCATGTCGTAAGAGGGGGCTGATTATCTCTTTCGTCAAAAATCAGGCATTTTTGCGTTAAAATTAAAGGCCTCCAAATTTTATTTAATTAACTTTGCGGTGTGCAGAAACACTCTTTAAGGCCTCAGAGTGAGTAAATTGGCCATTTTTATTCACTTTTACCCATTCCTCAAATCTTGCTTTTAGGTCCCCTGCAAGCATGAGAATCACTTTTTACCTCTAAAACATCTCATTTTACCTCTAAAAGTGATTATCCACCGTACAAACGTGAATTTTAGTTCAAAGACGCAATATTTTAAAATGTACCAATTTTTTTACTTTCTGAATCATGTCGTAAGGGGGGGGTGGTTATCTCTTTCGTCAAAAATCGGTCGTTTTTGCGTGAAAATTAAAGGCCTCCAAATGTTATTTAAGTCACTTCCCGGGTGGAGAAACACTTTTTAAGGCCTCAGAGTGAGTAAATTGGCCATTTTCATTCACTTTTACCCATTCCTCTAATCTTGTGTTTAGGGCCACTGGAAGCATGAAAATCACTTTCAACATCTCATTTTATCTCTAAAAGGGATTATCCACGTACTAACGTGAATTGTAGCTCAAAGACGCAACATTTGAAAACGGTCCATTTATTTAGTTTCTGAAGCATGTTGTAAGGGGGGGGTTATCTCTTTTGTCAAAAATCTGGCATTTTGCTTGAACACTAAAGGCCTCCAAATGTTATTAAATTCACTTTCTGTGGTGGGGAAACACTTTTTAAGACCCCTGAGAGAGTAAATTGGCCATTTTCATTCACTTTTACCCATTCCTCAAATCTTGTGATTAGGGCCACTGGAAGCATGAAAATCACTTTAAACATCTGATTTTATGTCTAAACGTGACTATCCACGTGCAAATGTGAATTGTAGTTCAAAGACGCAACATTTGAAAACTGGCCATTTTTTAAGTTTCTGAAACATGTCGTAAATGGGGGTGGTTTTCTCTTTAGTCAAAAATCCTGCATTTTTGCTTGAACAATAAAGGCCTCCAATGTTATTTAATTCACTTTCTGTGGTGGAGAAACACTTTTTAAGGCCTCAAATTGGGTAAACTGTCCATTTTCATTAAATTTTACCCATTCCTCAAATCTTGCGTTTAGGGCCCCTGGAAGCATGAAAATCACTTTGAACATCTCATTTTATCTCTAAAAATGATTATCCACGTACAAACGTGAATTGTAGTTCAAAGACGCAATATTTTAAAATGTACCATTTTTTTTACTTTCTAAAGCATGTCGTAAGAAGGGTTATCTCTTTTGTCAAAAATCGGGCTTTTTTCCGTGAAAATTAAAGGCCTCCAAATGTTATTTTATTAACTTTCCAGGGTGCAGAAACACTTTTTAAGGCCTCAGAGTGGGTAAACTGGCCATTTTCATTCACTTTTACCCATTCCTCAAATCTTGTGTTTATGACCCCTGGAAGCATGAGAATCACTTTAAACATCTCATTTTATCTCTAAAAATGATTATCCACGTACAAACGTGAATTGTAGTTCAAAGACGCAATATTTTAAAATGTACCAATTTTTTTACTTTCTGAATCATGTCGTAAGGGGGGTGGTTATCTCTTTCGTCAAAAATCGGGTGTTTTTGCGTGAAAATTAAAGGCCTCCAAATGTTATTTAATTCACTTTCCGGGGTGGAGAAACACTTTTTAAGGCCTCAGAGTGAGTAAACTGGCCATTTTCATTCACTTTTACCCATTCCTCAAATGTTGCGTTTAGGGCCCCTGGAAGCATGAAAATCACTTTAAACATCTCATTTTATCTCTAAAAATGATTATCCACGTACAAACGTGAATTGTAGTTCAAAGACGCAATATTTTAAAATGTACCATTTTTTTTACTTTCTAAAGCATGTCGTAAGAAGGGTTATCTCTTTTGTCAAAAATCGGTCATTTTTGCGTGAAAATTAAAGGCCTCCAAATTTTATTTAAGTCACTTCCTGGGGTTGAAAACACTTTTTAAGGCCTCAGAGTGAGTAAATTGGCCATTTTCATTCACTTTTACCCATTCCTCTAATCTTGTGTTTAGGGCCCCTGGAAGCATGAAAATCACTTGAAACATCTCAGTTCATCTCTTAAAGTGATTATCCAGGTACAAATGTAAATTGTAGTTCAAAGACGCACAATTTGAAAATGGACCTTTGTTTTACTTTCTGAAGCATGTCATAAGGGGGGCTGATTATCTCTTTCGTCAAAAATCGGGCATTTTTGCGTTAAAATTAAAGGCCTCCAAATGTTATTTAATTCACTTTCCGGGGTGGAGAAACACTTTATAAGGCCTCAGAGTGAGTAAATTAGCCATTTTCATTCACTTTTACCCATTCCACAAATCTTGCGTTTAGGGCCCCTGGAAGCATGAAAATCTCTTTAAACATCTCATTTTATCTCTAAAAGTGATTATCCACGTACAAAAGTGAATTGTAGCTCAAAGACGCAACATTTGAAAATGGTCCATTTATTTAGTTTCTGAAGCATGTTGTAAGGGGGGGTTATCTCTTTTGTCAAAAATCTGGCGTTTTTGTTTGAACACTAAAGGCCTTCAAATGTTATTTTATTAACTTTCCGGGGTGCAGAAACACTTTTTAAGACCTCAGAGAGGGTAAACTGGCCATTTTCATTCACTTTTACCCATTCCTCAAATGTTGCGTTTAGGGCCCCTGGAAGCATGAAAATCACTTTAAACATCTCATTTTATCTCTAAAAGTGATTATCCACGTACAAATGTGAATTGTAGTTCAAAGACGCAACATTTGAAAATTGACCTTTTTTTAACTTTCTGAAGCATGTCGTAAGGGGGTGGTTATCTCTTTCGTCAAAAATCGGTCATTTTTGCGTGAAAATTAAAGGCCTCCAAATGTTGTTTAAGTCACTTCCTGGAGTTGAAAACACTTTTTAAGGCCTCAGAGTGAGTAAATTGGCCATTTTCATTCACTTTTACCCATTCCTCAAATCTTGTGTTTAGGGGACCTGGAAGCATGAAAATCACTTTAAACGTCTGTTTATCTCTTAAAGTGATTATCCAGGTAGAAATGTGAATTGTAGTTCAAAGACGCACAATTTGAAAATGGACCTTTTTTTAACTTTCTGAAGCATGTCATAAGGGGGGCTGATTATCTCTTTCGTCAAAAAACGGGCATTTTTGCGTTAAAATTAAAGGCTTCCAAATGTTATTTAATTCACTTTCTTTGGTGGAAAAACACTTTTTAAGGCCTCAGAGTGAGTAAACTGGCCATTTTCATTCACTTTTCCCCATTCCTCAAAACTTGCGTTTAGGGCCCCTGCAAGCATGAGAATCACTTTAAACATCTCATTTTATCTCTAAAAGTGATTATCCACCGTACAAATGTGAATTGTAGTTCAAAGACGCAACATTTAAAAACGGACCATTTTTTAAGTTTCTGAAACATGTCGTAAATGGGGGTGGTTTTCTCTTTAGTCAAAAATCCTGTATTTTTGCTTGAACAATAAAAGCCTCCAATGTTATTTAATTCACTTTCTGTGGTGGAGAAACACTTTTTAAGGCCTCAGAGTGGGTAAACTGGCCATTTTCATTAAATTTTACCCATTCCTCAAATCTTGCGTTTAGGGCCCCTGGAAGCATGAAAATCACTTTGAACATCTAATTTTATCTCTAAAAATGATTATCCACGTACAAACGTGAATTGTAGTTCAAAGACGCAATATTTTAAAATGTACCATTTTTTTTACTTTCTAAAGCATGTCGTAAGAGGGGTTTGTTATCTCTTTTGTCAAAAATCGGGCTTTTTTCCGTGAAAATTAAAGGCCTCCAAATGTTGTTTTATTAAATTTCAGGGGTGCAGAAACACTCTTTAAGGCCTCAGAGTGAGTAAATTGGCCATTTTCATTCACTATTACCCATTCCTCAAATCTTGCGTTTAGGGCCCCTGCAAGCATGAGAATCACTTTAAACATCTCATTTTATCTCTAAAAATGATTATCCACGTACAAAAATGAATTGTAGTTCAAAGACGCAATATTTTAAAATGTACCAATTTTTTTACTTTCTGAATCATGTCGTAAGGGGGGGTGGTTATCTCTTTCGTCAAAAATCGGGTGTTTTTGCGTGAAAATTAAAGGCCTCCAAATGTTATTTAATTCACTTTCCGGGGTGGAGAAACACTTTTTAAGACCTCCGAGAGGGTAAACTGGCCATTTTCATTCACTTTTACCCATTCCTCAAATCTTGTGTTTAGGGCCCCTGGAATCATGAAAATCACTTTAAACATCTCATTTTATCTCTAAAAATGATTATCCACGTACAAACATGAATTTTAGTTCAAAGACGCAATATTTTAAAATGTACCAATTTTTTTACTTTCTGAATCATGTCGTAAGGGGGGGTGGTTATCTCTTTTGTCAAAAATCGGTCGTTTTTGCGTGAAAATTAAAGGCCTCCAAATTTTATTTAAGTCACTTCCTGGGGTTGAAAACACTTTTTAAGGCCTCAGAGTGAGTAAATTGGCCATTTTCATTCACTTTTACCCATTCCTCAAATCTTGTGTTTAGGGCCCTTGGAAGCATGAAAATCACTTTAAACGTCTCAGTTTATCTCTTAAAGTGATTATCCAGGTACAAATGTGAATTGTAGTTCAAAGACGCAATATTTTAAAATGTACCAATTTTTTTACTTTCTGAATCATGTCGTAAGGGGGGGTGGTTATCTCTTTCGTCAAAAATCGGGTGTTTTTGCGTGAAAATTAAAGGCCTCCAAATGTTATTTAATTCACTTCCTGGGGTTGAAAACACTTTTTAAGACCTCAGAGTGGGTAAATTGGCCATTTTCATTCACTTTTACCCATTCCTCTAATCTTGTGTTTAGGGCCCCTGGAAGCATGAAAATCACTTTAAACGTCTCATTTTATCTCTAAAAGTGATTATCCACGTACAAATATGAATTGTAGCTCAAAGACGCAACATTTGAAAATGGTCCATTTATTTAGTTTCTGAAGCATGTTGTAAGGGGGTGGTTATCTCTTTTGTCAAAAATCTGGCGTTTTTGCTTGAACACTAAAGGCCTGCAAATGTTATTAAATTCACTTTCTGTGGTGGAGAAACACTTTTTAAGACCCCTGAGAGAGTAAATTGGCCATTTTCATTCACTTTTACCCATTCCTCAAATCTTGCGTTTAGGGCCCCTGGAAGCATGAAAATCACTTTAAACATCTCATTTTATCTCGAAAAGTGATTATCAACGTGCAAATGTGAATTGTAGTTCAAAGACGCAACATTTGAAAATTGACCTTTTTTTTAACTTTCTGAAGCATGTCGTAAGGGGGTGGTTATCTCTTTCGTCAAAAATCGGTCATTTTTGCGTGAAAATTTAAGGTCTCCAAATGTTATTTAAGTCACTTCCTGGGGTTGAAAAGACTTTTTAAGGCCTCAGAGTGAGTAAATTGGCCATTTTCATTCACTTTTACCCATTCCTCAAATCTTGTGTTTAGGGCCCCTGGAAGCATGAAAATCACTTTAAACGTCTCAGTTTATCTCTTAAAGTGATTATCCAGGTAGAAATGTGAATTGTAGTTCAAAGACGCACAATTTGAAAATTGACCTTTTTTTTACTTTCTGAAGCATGCCATAAGGGGGGCTGATTATCTCTTTCGTCAAAAAACGGGCATTTTTGCGTTAAAATTAAAGGCCTCCAAATGTTATTTAATTTACTTTCCGGGGTGGAGAAACACTTTTTAAGGTCTCAGAGTTAGTAAATTGGCCATTTTCATTCACTTTCACCCATTCCTCAAATCTTGCGTTTAGTGCCCCTGCAAGCATGAGAATCACTTTAAACATCTCATTTTATGTCTAAAAGTGATAATCCACCGTACAAATGTGAATTGTAGTTCAAAGACGCAACATTTGAAAACGGACCATTTTTTAAGTTTCTGAAACATGTCGTGAAGGGGGGTGGTTTTCTCTTTAGTCAAAAATCCTGCATTTTTGCTTGAACAATAAAGGCCTCCAATGTTATTTAATTAACTTTCTGTGGTGGAAAAACACTTTTTAATGCCTCAGAGTGGGTAAACTGGCCATTTTCATTCACTTTTACCCATTCCTCAAATCTTGCATTTAGGGCCCCTGGAAGCATGAAAATCACTTTAAACATCTCATTTTATCTCTAAAAATGATTATCCACGTACAAACGTGAATTGTAGTTCAAAGACGCAATATTTTAAAATGTACCATTTTTTTAACTTTCTAAAGCATGTCGTAAGAGGGGGTTGTTATCTCTTT